>NC_079335.1:88801468-88898968 GCF_029582105.1 Oenanthe melanoleuca
ATAGGAACCTATTTTCTTCAGCTGTGGGGGGAAAAGAAAAGCCTATCTAGGGAGAATACCGTAGAAATCAGTAATTCCATTTATTTATTTATATGGTGAACGTGGAATTTTTTTTCAGACCACACAAGCTTCGCGAGCCCCCCACCCCAGGGAGCCGCTCCCCACCGGGTGGAACAAACACCTGCGGGGTGCGCGGGTTCCAAGGGGTGCGCGGGGCCGCGCCGGGCGCGCTCCCGCGGGCGGGCAGCTGGAAGTCATTGCCCGCCGATCGGCGTCCGCGTTGCCGCGGCGACCGCCCCGGCGGCGCCAGCCGGGCCGCAGCGTGAATGGGTGATGTCACGGGCCCGGCGCCGGCCAGTCTGGGCCGCCCGGGCCAAGGCAGCGGCCGGGAGCGGCGGGGGGAGCCGGGGCTGGGAGCGGGACGGGCCGGGAATCGCTGCCTGCGCGCCCCAGCCCCGCTCCCACGCGTGGGGCGGGAGCGCTGCCGCCAACCCGCGGGTGTTCCCCCCGCATCCCCGCGGGTGTTCTCCCCCGAATCCCCGCGGGTGTCCCCCACGCAAACTTTCGGGTGTTCCCCGCACATCCCCGCGGGTGTTCCCCGCGCATCCCCGCGCGGTGTTCCTCCGCATCCCCGAGGGTGTTCTCCCCGCAAACCCGCGGGTGTTCCCCGCGCATCCCCGCGCGGTGTTCCTCCCACTTCCCCGAGGGTGTTCCCCCCGCAAACTCGCGGGTGTTCCCCCTGCATCCACTCGGGTGTTCCCCCGTGAACTCGCGGGTGTTCCTCCCCATCCCCGCGGGTGTCCCCCCGCATCCCCGAGCGCGGTCCCGGCAAGGCGGCATTTCCACGGGCCGCTCCCGCTCGGCCCCCGCTGACCAGCTTGCCAGCTCCCCTTTGTTTGAATGGAGATGTCTCTGTTTCCATCCTCAATTCATTTGCAGGCACTTTAGAAAAGTTCTTTTCCTGCAGGAATGAGGGGCTTTTCACCGCGCTCCAGCAAGGTTTACAATCCCTGCCAACGCTCACAAACTTAGCACATTCAGCCTCGAAGTTTCCCACTGCCTTCAGCAGCAAGATTCCCACACTGCAGAATACCCGATTATATTGATAATTTGGCCAGTTTCACTAAAATGTCCCCTCAAATTCGCAGTGGAAGTTTACTTCACATGTGAGATTCTTCATTACTTTCTTACTGCAGTTCTTCACGAGATGATATATTCTTAATGGTGTGTCTTAAGCCTACAGTGGGAAAACAGGATTTTTCCTTAATGTAAGTTGTTTACATAGATCTACTCTTTACATTAGTTTCAGGAGAGTTCAGGACAAAGACTCCTCAGCAAAAGCCAGCACAGCTCCTTTTGTGACTCAGCAGGAGATGCAGGTTGGTCTTAAACATAAATATCTCTCCTTATAGATGTTAACTTGTTGTAGAGAGCAGGGCTTTTTTTGGGGAATGAAACAGCCCCTCAACCATCAGTCTGAAACTACAGCTCCTCCGTGTTTTACCTCATCTTCATCACACAACACCTCTAGCTGTGGGCCCTCCGAGCCTGCATGCACAGGAACTCTTCCAGGTACCCCTATCACACCAATCTTAGAGCAACTCAAATTTCAGCTTTGTGTTTAGATTCACTTGGCTTTTGCTGAGTAGTTGTTTGACGCCAGGCAGGTGGGACGCTTGCAATGCTTTTCGTTGAAATTCTCTTTTTAGTTCTCCCATTAATAAACTGGTTTGTGCCTAAGTTCTAAGGGAACAAAAGAAGGTTGCTTCCAAACCTTTAGGAATAATAACAACATTGCATTGGGACAGGCAGGTACTGCAAACAATAGTTTATCAGAGGTTAATCAGTGCACACACATTGCAGGATCAAACACTCGTCTTTAGTTTGCTGGACACCTTGAAAATTGGAGGGTGGCAAGTAAACTGAGTTTATGTAAATATGATTTTAGTGTGAGGCTCAAGTTAATTCTTTCTGATTTTAACTGCCTGGTATGATGTTTAACTCTTAAATGATCAGTAACCTTTAAAATCTTACTGGGATTTTGACACTGAATGCTTTTGGTGACAGCTTGAGGAAAATTAATCTGACAACAATCACTGACAGTCAGCCGTCTCCATCAGGTAACTTTGCAGTAAAGGAAATAAATTCCAGCTGGTGGGGGAAGGGAGAGAGTGTCCTGAGAAACTCACTCCTCTGCTCCCATTGATCATCACCTGCGCCGGACTTCATACAGCAGTTTAATCCTATTCTCTCCCTCAAAGGTTTCAAGCCTCTGCAAGATCCTGACTGCTAGGGAACAAAGACTGGTATGTGGTTCCCTCAAAGGTCAGTCATTAACCTGCCCCAACAACAGTTTTAGGAAGATCAAGGCTGAAGAAAAACTAAGAAAAAGCACTTTCACTTTGGAATGAATTGTTCAAAATGCCCTTATGCATTCGGTTTTATTCCCTTTCAACTCCAGAGTTTTTAGTTCCTGCACGTATTTATTTCTCGTCAGGAATAATGGCAAGATTTGCTCTCCCAGAGATTTGACCTTAAGTTTATTTTAGCCCAAACACTATAGATCACTCTATCAATTATGAATGTACTCATGTGTACTGAGGAACTGGTAAGCCAGCTCAGTAATGCTACCTTGTTCTGGAGACTTACCCTTATAAATAAATTAGGGGCATATCTTTATGAAATACCAGAAAGAAATAGAAGATGAGAAAAAAGAAAAAGAAAAGAAAAGAAAAGAAAAAAAGAAAAGAAAAGAAAAGAAAAGAAAAGAAAAGAAAAGAAAAGAAAAGAAAAGAAAAGAAAAGAAAAGAAAAGAAAAGAAAAGAAAAGAAAAGAAAAGAAAAGAAAAGAAAAGAAAAGAAAAGAAGAGAAAAGAGAAAAAGAGAAATTCTAAAAAGCTACATTTTTCTAAAGATAGAAGGACAGAAGCTAATACCAAAATTGGTTTATCTGTGATTTGTATTTTCTGTGCCTGCATGTCTGTATGTGAGACAATATACTGGACTTGCAGTAGCCAGACTCTCAGTAAGACATTTATTTCCATAAGTTATTGATGACCCTTTACCTCACAAGTGACAGCCCAAAGTAGAGCCACGAGCAACTTCTGAGAGGTCATCAATAACAACTGAAAATAAATGTTTTATCCAGTCCCTGCCCACTGTGTGTCCTCTTTATGCAATGCCAGTTAAGTTTCATCTGGAGTAGTTTTTTATGGGCTGTAACTACCCCAGCTCCTGTCTGAAGCAATGGAGGGAGGAGGGACACACACACACACACACATATCCCCATTTGGTTGCTCACACACTTGGTGAAGTACCTTTTGTGAGATGCAGAGGTAAAAGCATGCATCTCTCAACACATGAGGATGAAACAGTACCTTAAAGAATGAAAGGAGAGACTGCCACCTTACTAAAACATTAAACACCATAGAGAATCCTGATGCTGCAAGAGTAAGATAGTTCAGGAGAAAGAAGATACAGAGGGGACAAAAAAAGAGAGGCTGAGATGCAAAGTTGTAAATAAATAATACCTCATACTAACATTACAAATACTTAATATTCTACTAATGTATTTCTAATAATAATTCATACCATACTGCAAGAAAGATTGATGTATTGTGTGTGTTAAGAAGTTCCTGGGGGCAAAAGGAAACTCTCTTTGTCTATAAGGAGTGTCTTATTCCCAGTGGAAAAACACTGCAATGGACATGGGGTACAATGCTGTGGGGATATAATATTTACTTTGAAGAATCATCACCACTAACCACAATGTCTTTTAATTAAACATTTGTGCTTAAAATTTCCATTTTTCTTACTCTTTTACATATGCATTTTCACATTTTACCAAATATTATTTTGAGAGCCAGTTCTCAGACACTCAATGTTCAGCAACTATTTCAAGAGGCTGGTCTGAAGCAAGCTAATGACTTTGCATCCAGTTGTGAAACTTGTGCTCACTTGAGTAGTCTCTATATCCATATCCTTACTCAGGCAAATAAGCTCATTAACTTCAAGAAAAACTTTCTATATAAGCAAGGATTTGTGCTGCTTTTCAAGTCAATTTCTCCATTGAGGTAAATTAAGAGATTTGCTCGAATAAAATTTTATCAGTTCTTTAAAGTGTTGAAAGAGCACGTTAGTGGAGTAAAAAATACCAAAATAAATGTCATTAACACTTCAAGATAAATATGTGGAAACATACTGGTATCGAGGACAACTTGAAATAGTTACTTAGCATAAGCTGTGTGATTACCCAAAATATTCTTATATATGCACAGCATTTAGCTTAAAGAAAATAAAGTGAAACTATAAGAAATTTGCATGTTGAAGCATTTTTAACAGCAATTTTGAATATGTCTTTAAAATAATTTTGCTTAGTTTGTCCCTTGTACAAGAAGCAAAACCATGAAGAATTACTATACAATTACTCCAAAATGGAAAATAGCATTCATTCACATTTCTTCTAAGGGAAAATTAGTAAGTCATAGAATATATTTAACTGTGAAGAATTGCACTTCATGGATCACTGTCCAATATTCTCTCTACATCCATCTTTCTTTTTTCCTGCATCTCCAGCCATTTGGAGTCTGCAATGTGTATCTTGATCTAAATTCATGGTGCTGCACAGTGGCTTTTGTTAGACAATCCTGTTGCCTAATAAATATATAAGGTCACTCTAGCATATACTATTGCTGAAATTAAACTCATGATGTGACCCTGTCTGCCTCTAAAGGAGACACTACCTGTCAATGGTTTTCTTCATGCTCTCTAAACATGAAATCCTGCAAGAGCAGTTTCTGTCAACAAAAGCTGAGGTCTCTCGTTTTCTTAAGTGACAACTTTCTCAGAAGGCACGCAGGCTACAAAGAATGATCACAGGAAGCAACCTGGTACAAATTAATACAAAACTCACCTTTTGAGCAGACTGCTTTTTCAAACTCACAAGTACATAAGCAAATTAAACTGGTAAGTAATACGTAATTTCCTGCTATTCTAACATTTCTTCTGCAAGACGAAACAAAAGAATGAGGAAGAGCATTTTGCTTCTGTTACTAAAGTCTTGGTAGATTCTCACGTGTTATGGCAACAGGAACTCTATAGCAGGTAAATAAACAGATAATAAGATTACAAAGATTTCAGCAGGTATGGGAAGTACATGGTGTGGCTCATAAATAGATGCAGTCACGGGATTTGAAGATGCATTGAAAAGCTTTCCCTCCACAAACACAACCACCAGACTTGAATTTCTAGCTCTTTCTAACTTCTGTTCCCAGTGGTGGCACCAATTTGACCTGAACCAAATCCAGCAAACACCATTTTCTATAGTGCGTACATACTTGTCAGGCTGTCGCTAGCATGAAACAAAATGCAGAGCTGGAAACTAGTATTTGGCAAGGAGGTTATGTCTGAAAGTGACACTGGCCATAAAAGTACTTTGAGAACCAACTGACTACACAGAACACATCAGTGCATTCACATCAACACAGAGGAAGCAAAGGTCTCTCCATCTACCTAGGATGTCCTTGCACTCTGGGAAAGGTTGTCTTCACAGTCAGGGAAAGAGATGTGGTTTCTTCTTTTAATTTAAAACTTTTTTTTAAAGATTAAAAAAACTAATTCTGAAGATTTTGAAGAATTTCTTAAAACACTCATGGAGAACAAATATTGAACATATTACTCTTAGCTTTCAAAATGTAAAATGTTGTATTAGTGCAAAATATTGCTCTAGAGGGTGTTTTGGTGGTATGAACCTAGACTGTTTTTGCTGAAGAAGCTCTTCAGGTTCCCTGAAAATAAATACCAGTATCATTGGTGTAATGATAACATATGCAGATGAGAATGTACACATCTAGATACTTATTTAATTTTGGTCGATTTGCTCATTGTCCCTGTAGGCTGCATTATTTGTGTGATTATAGAGCTCTTAATGTAAACTCATAACAAACACAAAAATAGTATAAGGCTGTATCATACCATCAGTTTTCGGGCAGATTGGCTGAGGATTTCTGTCTGCAAACAAAGGGCATGACATTGCACATAAATCTGATCTAAATCTACGCAAAATAAAATTAAAGTTACGACTCTAAATTCAATCTGTTACTATGTAACTCAGTTTAATGGAGTGTTCCTCAGGAAGCTGCTCCAAATACTCCTAAATTATTTTCCCCTTCCCCAGAATAAGCGTCTTGATTGCTTATATTTGGACCACACTGCAGAAGGTTGTCAACATGAGTTATCTTTCTTGCCACAAGCTTGCTTTAGTCAATGCAGAAATCTGACATTACCCGACAAACCCAGTGTTTCTGGTCACCTGAACAAAGCAACCTCCCTAAATGACATTAGCCTTCAGCTGACATACAACCACCAGCAAATGCCAGGGCGCCTGTCAGTGACATACCTATGTTCGCTGCTGCTGCACTCTCAAAGGCACCAGGTGGGTTTGAACAAATTCCCACAACACAGCCAGGCTGGAGACAGCACAGCAAGAAACTCTCATAGACATGAACCTCATCACAGTATTTTTTTTTGTTATCTCCACTAAGTGAGTAAAATATTTCTTTATGCATTTATTTCCACATTTGTATAAAAAGTGCATACAGGAGCATCAAGCCATGGAGGAGGGCTTTTTAAATTCTGTTCCTCATCTCTCCATAATGTCTGTTGTTCTGTGATGTTCTTGTAGCATGCAAACCTGAAGGGAAAAAGAAAGTAGTGGGCAGGAGTATGATCCAGGCATAAGAAGGGTGCTCTAACCTGGACAACTACATGAACATACAAAAAAAAAAAATCTCTTCTATCTCTGAATAGCTATTGTGAGGAATCAGCAACCATTTTTCTCTTTATTTTATATTAAACTTTATGCTGGGGGGCACTGAGAAATTGAAGGTCTTGAGAATCTTTTAGGTTTTCTTATTGAGAAAAAATTTCTGTGATGAACACAACAAGAAAATGAGAAAAAAGAAAATAAAGTGTAAGTAAAGTGTATGAGTTGTATTTAGATACTGGGTTTGAGGAATATAAGGACAACAGTACTGAAGATGACTCATGTTATTTGGGGAAAAGGTTGTGTTAAGTCAAGTTTTGGTGATCACGATCTTTGGTGATGAATTATCCCTGGTGAGGAGTGGTACCAGAAGAACAATGGATTTCATTCCATTGCTACACTCTGCACAGTGAGGTGACTTCTCTGTACTCCCTGAATGCCCAGTGGATCTTCCCTGACCCATCTGGAGGATCCATGGGGCATCCAAGGAGCCTCAGGCTCACCTCCACTGTGTTGTCCAAAGGGACATACAGGTATGTAGGAGTAATAATCCAGTAAAAGATTTACATGTTCTTTCCTCCATCTCACTCCCCCGCCCAATTTTTCATTTCATATCACTATCCCCTGTTGCCAAGAGGAGTTTATCTATGGTGTTTGATAAGGGAGCACTAAACACATTATACTGCTATTTTAAATGACATCACAACTAACTAGATATTTTAATTGAAGGTAAATAACCAACATTATTGCCTTTTGAATGATAGCAATAGTGGAGAGTAATGGCACCACTGAGGAATCAATTGCTATTTCCCTCATAAACCATAAACCATTCAGAGATTTATAATGCTTTTTTAATGATCAGCCTTTCTAGGTGGTGAGCAGCTCCTCCAAGATCCTGGCTGCTTGCTGAAGTCAACAGGAATGGGGAGCAGGGGGTCTCAGTCTCATGTATCTTTATGCCCACCAGGATGAAACTTGTCACACCAGTTATCAGCCTCCAGCAAAGGAAAGCTTGGGATTTTACTGCACTGCTCTGACACGGTGTGCCCCAAGCTCAAAAACAAGGACACTTGACTCAACCACTGTTTATAACCTGCTTAAGAATAAAAATGCATTGAGCATTTGTGTGCATTTCATGCCCTCTTAAGGTAGGTATAGCAAGTAACCTTGTGTAAGTAACCACGATGATTGCTTGCTTCCCTCTGCATACCTGAGTGTGATCCCTTCAAATTTTATCTGTCCAGAGACTATTTTAACTAATGTGGTACGGTTGGTTCAATGGCATCATATCATGCACAAACATCTGTGGATCCAGAGTGCTGTCAGAGGAAATGTCACACATTCTGTGCTTGGAAGGACTGTCCCCTTTCCCTGGTGCCATGACTCAAGAGACAGCATCAATGTCTCAGGTTTATTTTTTCATGTGGAGTCAATGGCATGGTCATATATTCAGACTTGTGCTGACAAATTCAGAATACATTACTCATTCTCGTTAAATTCAATGATATTATCCTCATGACACAGGGTATACAAGGCCAGTCATTACATCTTCATTTTCAACTTGTTTTACTTTGGGTTTGAATAAAAAGTGACTTTTCTAATCTTCAGAGAACACCTATGATGTGGTCTGAACTCACTGAATCTCTTTTAATAGACCAAACTGGTCCAGTCAAGCATTATCAAGAATCTTGTGGTAATATTGCAAGAGTTTCTTACAACAGAAATGAATCTGGACTCTGGATGTGGGAAGAGAGCACAGAAAAAACCCAGCCAAGACAGATAAACTCCTCCGGCCAGCCAGAAAGGGACCAGATGTTTAAAGATGCACAGAGTTTATTTAAAAATCCAAACTTGATCCAGTGGAAAACAGAAGTGTTAATCCCTACATACTCACGTAATGAAAAATATCAATAATAGGACCAAAGCATGAACAATAGCCCCTGTCCCTCTTTCTTGTGTACAAGCCTCTTTAGAGATGAAGAGTTTTACTATGCCCACCTAGATGGATAACATTCTGGGCTTTCCAACCCATTTCTAAAGCAATTTACTAAGCACATCCACCCAAAATTTTGACAAAAGCAGCCAGCTAACCTGGTCCCACTTAAGCCAACGACAAAACCACCGCTGACTTCAAGGAGAGCAAAAGCAGCCCCGCTGTTGACAGGGAATTGGTGCGTATTATTCAGCCAAGCATGTCGGAGTAGCATGTATCAGCTTCATGAGTATCAAAGGGAGTTACTAGAGGAAAACCCTGAATATTTATACGGTAGTTGAAGGGGAGGGCTGTTTTTCCCTCTCCCACAGATCTCACTGTGATACGTTAGCCACGCGATCCTCTCGCAACTTCAGCGCTCGCAGACCCTCGGATTTTCCTTTGTACCCTCTGCAGTGGAAGTACCTGATGGAAAAAGAGGTTTGGGGCATTTCATGAGTTTACAGGACTACTGAGTCATCTTCGAGAACCAGTGTGGTCTCAGTGGATTTGCTGCTCCAGGGTGTGTGTATGCCTGTGTTCACGTGCATTTGTGTGCGTGTACGGAAATAATCTGTCCAAATTAGCTTGGGAGGACTGGAGAGGAACCAGTTATATATTGGTGTTTCCCAGAGATTTCCAGTGAGATCAGCAGAGCTCCCAGAGGGGACTCGGTACAAACAGAACAGCCCAATATTACAGGGTATCTAGTTTCATTCAGATTTTAATTAAATGGCACCAGCAAGATTTGAGCCTGCATTTTCACCACAATTTACAATGTATTTTTTTTTCTAGACAGCACATCTTATCTGTCCATATTGCCAGGACTCCTGAAAACAGACAAAATAACCATAACATACACTTTAAGGCCTGTGCCTGCAAGGAGTTTCACTGAATAAAATCAATGACTACAACAGAATTGGGATCATCCAGACCACAGCTAATGAAAATACACCTTCTCATCAAGTGCTCATGATGTAGCATACAAATCTAGACCTCATTCTAGATTAACACCTCAAAGATTTACACCCCACACCTGGATTTTGAGCTGAGAGGAGCCTAACTGCAGTGGCAATGTGGGACAAAATAAGGAAAGCAAGAGTTTGGGCATTTCTAAGCAGAGCCTCAAAACATGTGTCTTTAAGAGGTGAGAGAGAATTCCAGTGTGCTTCATTATACGCTTCAGATGATCCAGCCTCACCCCTCATTCAAGTTCTGGGTTTGACAGCTTCCCACTGTATCCTTTATATATCACCCGTTGTGACTAAGCTTGGAGGGGACATGTAATCATTAATCACCATTATGGATTTCTTCCCTTCCGTTGGGTTTGACTTACAAGCTTAGGGGCAGATCCTGCAGCCTTTACTCCTTCCTTCAGCCCTTTGCCCGAGCAGCCAGCCCTGCTTCACTCACGGACAGCTTGCAGTGCTGCAGCATCTCTAGGATAGGGCGCCAAATTTCTTACACCGGCGTCCCATTCAAACACGCAGTGGCTCTTAATCCTTAGCAGAATTAACAGGAAGTTTCAACACTGCATTATTAAATTAAAAGGTTACAATCTGCCACAAGATGACTTAAGCAGGACTCAGGAGTATATATCTGTTAATTTTAATGCTCTGTCTCAAAGTACAGAACTCTGGACATTTCCAGCATCATATTTAAAACATGGTACATCTACTAATACGTGATCTGGTGCATTAATGGACCAAATTAAGTTACAGGTATGAATTTTACATAAAACGGATTAATATTATATGTCATGGAGGAATTTTAAATACTCCATCTCCATGCATTTTTAATAGTTATGTGCTTTAATTTAATGTTCCCTGGCATTGCTTTGCTTGAAGTCCCTAAACCCTCCTCCTCCTTCCCTCTCCTCCACACTCAAGTTTTGCTTGGGATTTTCCCTGCCTGTAAACCAAGTCCCTCAAAAAATGTGTAAAGCCGGAGTGAGTCTCCTACACCGAGAGGATAAAAACGCGCTTCACCACCCCGGGAGATGCCAACCCTCCCGGGAAAGGGAATGGGGGAGGGATGGGAGGGCGGGTGCAGCCGCCTCGGTCCGGGCCGGGCGGCGGGGAGCGGCGCCGCTGGCGCGGGGCTGCGCTCCGGCCGGCGGGGACGGCGCCGGGAGCCGCTGGGCGGCGGGTCCCGCCCGCATTCCCGCAGTCCTTCCTCCCCGGGCCCGCCCCCGCCGCCGCCTCCTCCTCCTCCTCCTCCTCCTCGGGGGGGCCCGCGCGCCGCCCGCCCCCCGCCCCGCCGCCATTGGCCGCCGCCGCGCCGCGGGGGGGCCCGGCGCGCTCCGATTGGCTGCGGCGCGGCCCCGCGGCGCCCCCCCGCGCCCGCGCCGCGGCGGCGCCCCCGCCTCCCCCCGGCGCCGCCCGCCCCGCCCGCGCCCCGCGCTATATAGGGGGCGGCGCGGCCAGCGGCGGCGGCAGCGGCGGTCGTGCTCGTGGCTGGGCGGCTGCGGAGCGCGAGCTTTTCATTTTAAGAAAACAATTATTTTTTATTTTTCTTTTTATCGGGCCGGGGAGGTCCGCGGAGCCGCTGGTGTCGCGCGGCTCTGCGAGCGCCTCTCGTTGCACCCCCGCGGCGGGCGCCGTTAACGCCATCGAGGCGCTGCGGCCGCGCTCCGCTCCCGTTGCGGGCGGTGCGTGCGCGGCTTCCCGAGGTCGCGGCGGCAGCAGCGCCAGGCGGTGGTGGAGAGGGAGGTTTCCCTCCCTCCCTGCGGCACCATGAAAGCCGTGAGCCCCGTCCGGCACCCCAGCCGCAAGGCGCAGCCCGGCGTGGCGGGCGGCGGCGGGGGGCACCCGGCCCTGCGGTGCCTGGCCGAGCACAGCGGCTGCAAGGGGGGCCCGCCGTCGGGCGAGGAGCCGGCGGCGCTGTGCCTGCAGTGCGATATGAATGACTGTTACAGCCGGCTGAGGAAGCTGGTGCCCACCATCCCTCCCAACAAGAGGGTCAGCAAAGTGGAGATCCTGCAGCACGTCATCGACTACATCCTCGACCTGCAGCTGGCTCTGGAGACGCACCCAGCGCTGCTCCGGCAGCAGCCGCCGCCGCCCGCTCTGCACCCCGGCAGCTGTCCCGCGGGCACCCCCCGGACCCCGCTGACGGCCCTGAACACTGA
Source organism: Oenanthe melanoleuca (assembly GCF_029582105.1). Classification (NCBI taxonomy): domain Eukaryota; kingdom Metazoa; phylum Chordata; class Aves; order Passeriformes; family Muscicapidae; genus Oenanthe; species Oenanthe melanoleuca. The sequence continues at coordinate 88,813,333 of NC_079335.1, forward strand.
CCCGGTAAGAGGTGCGTGACACAGGAGCGCGGGGAGCGGGATGCGGAGCGGCGCGATGGTGAGCGCCCTGGGGATGTGCCGGCACTCAGGAGCCCGTGGCTCTGCCCAGAAGCCGTGGCTCCTGAAGGGGACGGGGCGGACGGGCGCAGGAACGCCCCGGCGGTGCGCGGTGGGTGCCCGCATCCCCTCGGTGTGCCGTGTAATTACAGCCGAGAGAGAGAGTACCTGTAGCCGGCGTGTTTGCACACACGGGAGCGGGCGCGCTGTTGTGCGCTTTCCAGCCTGCGCGCCGTGTAGCGAGGGGCTGTGGGGGCCGTGCGCATGGAACGCGGCGTGCTTTGGAGGGGCGGGAATGGGGGAGCGACTCCCTGGTACGGGACCCCCGGTGGCAGCCCGGCGGCGCGGGCAGCGGCGTTCCCCGGCACCCCGGGCTTGCCGCAGCGCTGCGGTGCCCCCCTTGGCTCCGTCCCCCCGGGGGCTTCCCCGAGCGCTCCCGGCGGGGCTGTGGTGCTGCCCGGGTGCTGCAGGAGGAAGGGGTCTGGGCAGTGGGGAGGGGGTGTCTCGGTGTGGTTTCTCGCCGGTTGTTAATTTGCCGTGTCTGGTTGCTGCGCAGGCAGGCTCTGTTAACAAGCCGGGGGACAGCATCCTCTGCCGCTGACCGCCGCTCCCCAGGTGAGTGCCGGGCGGGCGCGGGGCCGCGGGCGGGGGGAGCGCAGCGCTCCGCGGCGCAGCACCGCATCCTCCTGTGGGAAGCCTGCCGAAGGGGGACCAGAGCCCCACGAGAAATACTTGCAGGCGGCTTTGGGGTTTTATTTTTAATTACGGGGTGGTTGTTTTATTTTTCCTAATTACCGGGTGGTTGGGGTTTTTTTTTTTCCCCCCCAAACACTCCCCCTCCCCCCGGAGCGCCTCTGGCTGCGGCGTGCAGCTGCGCATCCCTCCCTCCGCCTGGCCCAGCCTGGGAGCTGCGGTTGTTGTTTGACCTGGTTTGTTTTGGGTTGTTGATCAAGCATGTCTTGTGTTTTGTTGGTGGCGCCAGTCGGTCTGGAGCGGAGCGGTTCACACACCCCCTCTATTCATTCCTCTCCCACAGGTGTGCGGCGGCGCCGCGCCGCGCAGAGGCAGCGCGGGGGGCGGGCGGCGGCGGGGGGGCCCGGCCCTGCCCCGCCGCACCGGAGGAAGGAGCCGTCCAACCCCCCGAGCAGTTCCCATGCTTCACCCCGCCAGAGCCCAGCCTTTTCACCATTTTCACGTCCGTAGCGGTCCCGTCCCCCTCCCCGCCCGCCACCTCCCAGCTCCCCGTGTCCTTTCCCCCTTCCCCCTGGTTCCGTCTCTTCTCGTCGTTCCCGGCCAGCTGTGAGCGGCGGCGTGTCCCACGGTGGCAGCGGGAAAAGTTGCGACTCTGCCCCGGGATAGAGGACCGAGCCTAGACCAGACTTTTAGAAACCTTGTAACTCTTGAGGGACCGAGCAGCCGAATCTTGAAGCTTTACTAATCTACCAGAGCATTTGTAGATATATTTGACATCTATTGTTTAAAATAGATGGATTTTATTGGGGCCCAGGGAACTTTCTTCTCCCTGCAGGAATGTTACATATTGTATAGACAAATGAGTGACATTTCATACTGTGTATATATAGAGATGTTCTATAAGTGTGAGAAAAGTATATGCTTTAATAGACTACTGTAATTATAAAATATTTTTAATTAAATATTTTTTTGTAAATATTATAAAGGTGTGTATGTTTTTTTTAATCTGTGGGAATATCTCTTTAGAAAACTGCAGCTCAAGTGTGGAGCTGCTAATATGGAAATATCTTGAATGTTTAGGACTTTTTTTGTCCCCAAATGTCCTTTAGACTCGAAAGGTGCAGCTTTAGCTAGTGGTCCTGCATGATTGCATGACGTGTCTAATTGCAAATAAACTTGTTTGGAGTCCATACAACGTGTTTTCCTCAATCTAGACTTAAAATGTTTGTAAGTGTATTATACATTTTGAGACTACACTTTTGTCATTTAGGCACAGGGGTTTTTAGTGCATTCTATAGAAGTAGCAGTAAGGTGTAGTGTTTTTTTACTGAGATGAGAAAAACAAATTCTATCTAGTTTTTTTTGCATTATGGGGGCAATGCTTTAGATCTCTAAGCTTTTTTTTTTTTTTTTTTTTTTTAAATCTGCTCTTGAATTAGATAAGAAATTTGCTCGGGAACTTCATTTATCACCAAAAGGTTTTATCGCAAACTTGTGTTCTTACAGCTTATTAATTGCTGAAAAACTGAAAACTGTTCTCTGCTTGCAGCCAAAGGGCAAACCATTAACAAAAACAGTTGCTGTTTCCTCCGTCCAAAGAGTATTAATAGTGAACTGCAGAAAGGCACATGGGCAAAGTCATTATGATCAGTGATGTAAACTCATCTTAAAATGAACCTAAGTAGACCAAAAATAGGATAACTGCGTCAAGATTATTTTTCTAGTACAAAGTTACTTACATTTCACTGCAGCTATGTTACAGTAAAAATCCTGTTTAATCTCTGTGATGTGTAACTACTACATGTGAACATTAAACTAGATTTACTTGTCTTTAACTGTGATTCTTCAGCTTATTTCTTCAATCCTCTGAATTTGCACGTTCTCTTCGCTATTTGTATCTAGCATTTGACGGGTGAATTATTTTTACGGCAGGCTCTTGTACAGTGAAGTCCTGCTGGCTGTAAACTTGTGTCCAGGCTCAGTGAAAGATCCTCATCTTGTGTGATCAGTAGCCTGCGCACTAGTGAAATGGGATTCTCAGAGTGGGAGCATTAAGCAGGATTTAATTGGGTGCTTTGTAAATAGCTAGCCAACTGTGTGTGGAACATGGGCTGTTTGACTAAAAAAGAGGATTTGTTTCAGATTATACAAGTGTCAAAAGTACTATAACCCAAGGGAGGACTTCTATTAAGTTAAATATTTATAAGGAAATTAACTATGGGGGTCATTAGGTATTGACTACAGTGATAGTGTCAACAAGACCAACACTTTCTTTATCAAAATAATTGTGTAAAGATCAAATCAAAAAGTGGCTAACACATCTGCAAACACAGGGCCTCCTGTCAGTGGAAATGCTTTAAAGGCACAGGCATTTTACAGGCTGAGCTGGGACTTCAAGGATGGGGCGTGGGTGCCTGCATTGTATTCCCCTAGTTCTGCTGCTGTGATTTTGGTTAATGAGCAAAATACGTGTTCTTGTAAAATCAAGTCACAAACCTCTTACCCTGAGCCTCCCAACTACTTTTGTGACGGTAGCAATACTATCAATAGGATTTTTACTGCACTTTGGGGATTTTTCCGTTGTATTAAAGACAGAGGTGACATTTAAATCAATCCTTTGGAAAAAATTTACATTCATTTTCTTTGTTTATCCTATTAATATTTGTATTCTGCTTACTTCAGCTTGTACAGCTCAGATTATTTTGTATACAGTTTTTCAGTAACATTGGTTCTCAGTACACTGATTTGTTTCTGTCCACTGTTGCCAAATTATAGTATTCCATTACATGGGAGAGGAAGCAAGCAAAAGGTGCTGTCCTAAAATATAAAACTATCCTGTAGAGTTTCTAAATATCAAAGCTGATGTATCCTGGGAGAGCTGGTAAATTACTGAGCTGCTCTTCAAGGAAGAATGTACCAAACCCTGGATTGTTTCAGGTCAAGGCAATCTCCTGTTGAGTTCAGCAGCTTAAGGATTTAGGTTTGCTTTTTGAAAAACTTGTGGTGCAACAAGTTAGGACCTTTAGTAAATGAAGTCTTATTAAAGAGCTGTGAAAATGTTTCCTGTTATATGTAGTATTCTTCAGAAATGTGAGAGCCTGCATACAGCATTCAGGAAAGTCTCACCAGATCGCTACAGATGCTGGTCTTTACTTACTCCTTATGCTGTGTATAAAACTCTAAAGGAATATCTAATTGCTTGCTTCCTAATGCCTGGGATCAGTACAGTCCTGAATGCAGCCATAATTATTTTTTGTTTTTCAAAGATTTTAGTCTTTCATCATACTGTAATCCCGTATCTTGTTTAAATCATATTTTCCATATAGCAAAAGGCGTAAATGTTTGAACAAAGGCAAATTAAAAGGACTCTTTCTTCTAATGCCTTGAATTTTCTCTTAGTCACAAAAGCATTCCTTAAAAGGAGCTTTTTGATTGCGTGATGAGAGTTGTGGTGAGGCTGCCAGATTAGGAATTAGGATACCAAATTCTGTTCCCAGCTCTGCTACTGAGGCTCTTTTGTGACCTTGAGCAAGTCACCGGCTGTCAAACAAACTTCCCGTTTTCCACTTGTACCAGTGGCAACATGCACTCATCTTTATAGAAGCAGGGAGATGAAACAGGCAAAATGCATTCCTGTTTTATCACCTTTCTTATGCGGAGCAAGTTTTTGGTAAGGAAGGAAGTACGGGGGAAGCTGGGGTGATTACCAGGAGCTTTCCGAAGGAGGAGCTGGTTGGGAAGTGCATTGCAAGTAGAGGTTGCAAGGAACCTCTTTTCATGGGACACTGAAATTGTCAAGGATTAGAACACCGTCTCCAGGAGGAATAGATGAGGGAGCCAGGTATTTTCTGTCCCTAACTGGAATGCTGTCTGCGGAGCACAGCGATGGACACTGCTAGTGCTGCACGTCCGTTTTGGTGAGCTGTGGCATGGAGGTCTCAGTCCTTGCAGGTGCTGGGGCTCCCTCTGAAATTTCCAAGTGAGAGGAAAGGTTCATTCCATGTAAAAACCAAATGCCAGCTCCTGTGGCATTTTTCCTGCGGTTTCACACGGGAATGGTTTTTTTTTCCACTTTCTGTAGTGTTCCTTTTAAATAGATGCATTTTCAGCCACAAGCGAAGTGGTCATAAGGAATGCCATAGCTGTCCTGCTGGTTGTTCCGAGAGTTAATGAATAAACCATGTATAGGATAAACAGGTTTATGCAAATGCAGAGCAGCATTTTACTATTATTTATATTTTCAAGGCTTTGTAGCCATAGAAGTCACATTTCTGTAAAACCTTTACAGTTGGAAAGAAGAAAGCACGATACAAGTAATTCAAGTAATTGTTTTAGATGCAACACAATTTACTGGTTTCTCCAATAGTAAGGTTTGCAATACTGAATAGCGTGCTTCCAAAACAATATTGAAAATGTTCTGCTCTCCAGTCCCAGAACATGTGATTTGAAAACACTGGCTAAATATATTCCCTCATACAACTGCTTGCTTTTTTGCATTAGAAAATCCACCCTTTACTCTCATTCCTGGGTAAGAGAAAACTAGCGTGCTCTGCCTACCAGTAGAGCCTTGCTTCCCCAAATGTCCAAAGCAGGCGTGCACGCACCAGCCCTTGGAGCACATCAGAGCTCCTCTGGGGACTGGGCACCCTGGGGCTGTACAGCACTTGGGAGCTTGGCTGCAGGCAGTTGCCAGCCACATGCCAGCATCCCGTGGGTCAGAGGCAGTCTCTGAGCCACCTTCTTGACAAAAGCCTTTTCCCCCTTCACAGCCTGAAAAAACAAAATAATTCTCAGGGACCAGGGTATGGTGTAAACTGCAGTGTGATCACAGCAACATGGACATGTGGAGGAATTTTCTAAGTTGGCATCCCTCCTCCTTAGCAAAACATCTGCCGGAGAAGAGCCATGTCACCACTGGGGAACTGGGGAAGGAGCAGTGCAAACCCTTCGGAGCACTGTGCCCAGGCACAAGCCCGTCAGCCAGAGGCTGGTGAGCGAAGCACCTGGATGCTGGGCACGCTCTGGGCAACGTTTCCCCATTTTGTCCCTTTTGAAGGAATGAGGGGGCACATAAGACTGTTTTCAGTCAGTGCTCGGTGGTGCTGAGGCAGCTGAGGAGCTGTAGGCAGAGCCCTGAAAAGCTCATTTCCACACACAAAGGTGCAAACGATGCCAGCGGGTTGCGGTTCCCTGCCTGTCCCCCATGTCACTCAGAGGGGCACGGGCCGGGGAAGCAGATTGTTCTTCTGGCAGCTTAATTCAACGTAGAGGACGCAGCAGTGGCTGGAATGAATTAGTCCCCATTTGTGATTTCTCGGCCTGTAGGGAGAAGAGCTGGCACCCCGCACTCTGGCACACAGAGACGGGAGCGCTCCCTCCCCACACGAAGTGCGACAGCAGCAATGCGGGATGTGGGGCAGGGCAGTGCGGGCTTTTCTTCCTTTGATGGGCATGAAACACACTTTGACATGGGACAAGCGTTGAGGGTTTTTTTTCTTCTTTTTTTTCTTTCTTTTTTTTTTTTTTTTTTTTCTTTTAACCTTTTAGCCTCGGGTTTACTTCCTTTCGGGTTTTTTTTATTTCCCAAAGATGATGTGTTTGTCAACCGATAGGATGGACTTGCTTCTGGTAAAAGAAGCACTTGGACAATTTTCACAACATGTATAATTTGCTCTAAGGGCCACAATAGCTTCGTCTGATCCATGTGTGATGTAAATAAATATTCCAATAATTTTTAATGTGCATATTATGTACTCCATAGATCAATGGCTCCTTTGAAGCTCTTACCATTTATCCTATAAGTTTCTATTCAGACATTTTAAAATATGCATTATTTATTCAACAGACTATCTTTCATTCAGAGATGCTAGTGTCTATGTTTGTAGCAGTCTAGCATCTATATCTTGTTTAGAATATTATTGCTTAGTCTTTTCAGCAGGTTGAAAATATTCCCATAAAAATGCAGTAATAGGAAAGAATATTTCAAATTAATAAGACTGAAACATACATCCATTTAGGGCCATTTTAAAAGACACTGTCTTCTGCTCCTTTTTTCCTTCTCCAGCAGCCCTGGAAACATACAGGGCCAGAAATGGGTGACATGTGTGGGCTGCAGTGAAGGCATTAAATCCCTGGGAGGGTTTGGGAGGGTGGCAGTGCCTGGACTCACAGTGCTACAAGCCAACATTTTCCCTTGATTTCTGATGTGTCTGTTCAGAGACTGGGGGGTCCATCCCAGCAGCAGCATCACAGCACTGGGGCAGCAGTCATGCAAAAGGACATTGCCTTCTCCAGCTTTAAAAAGGAAGCAGTTTCTTGGTTCATGTGCAGGACAGACTCACCAGGCAAGCAGGAGCCAATATTACCAGCACTGCCTTGTGAGCTGCCCCAGGGCTTCAAGTGCCACCAGGGTTTTTTGGGGGTTGTGGTGTTTTTGAGGTGCATAGGAGCTCCATGCCAGCTGCCAAAGCCAGGGGCAGATGTGAAGGTGCAGAGCACATGGAAGCAAAAGCATGGACACAGGTGATTTCATGCCTTTGCAGCTATTAGCCAGGGCAAATCCTTTCCTGCTCTCAGAGGATGGGGGAGCAAGAAGTTCTATCCCCACCTCAACAGAAAGCTGCAAGGGGAACCCAAAGAGCTCCTGGGTCCTTGCAGGAGTAGCCCATGAGATAAGAGGGTCTCTGACCTCCATGCAGGCTAATGAGGGAGGAAAGCCAGGGCTGAGAAGGATAAAGTTCGTATTTAAATCCAGACATCTGCAACAATAGAGGTCGAAACATAAAAAATTGCTATCAAATTCATTTGCTTGTAGTATGAAGGCTTTTGTCTCACCTTGTTTAAACAGTCCCACTTCTGTGTTTAGTTTACTGTGTTAATATCCCCCAGAGGCTTCATCATTTGCTATTGATGAGCATACACACACACACACACACCAAAAAAAAAAAAAAAAAAAAAAAGGTGGTGCTGTCCAAGCAATTAATTCTCTTTCCAAGTGCTTAAAATTCAGCATGTCCCTTCAGTTCCAAAGGTGCTAGATCTTCAAAACCAGCAAGCTGCTCACAGTCAGCTGGGAAACCCCAAGTTATTTTGGAGCACATAAAAACATTCAGTGCTGATAAATACTCACACTGTGTTTTGCATCTTCATAATTTGGGATTCCATTTACTTGACATATGCAATAAATAAAGCAATAAATAAAATATGCTCCCAGCCTCAAGGACGTTTCTCTGTGTAAGTTGCAGCCCGGTATATAAACTCCTTCCAAACCAGCTGGTGCTGCACATCTACAACACTTGTTTATTCTAATTCAGGGATACCTTCATAAGAAGGTGACTGTGAACAATGCTTTTTAAACCATGATGGAAGCAGATGGGGATAAGGATTCTAATAAGAATATAAAGCAGTAAAAATAGAGCACTGCTTTAGCTGGAAAATGGGAAAAAAATTTCATTCGCCCTTTTTGGTGAAAAATGTTTTTACCTAAAGCATTGGAAACTCCAGTGACTCAGCTCTTGGATCAAATGCCCACCAAAGTCTTTCCATCACCTTCAGCAGATGTCAAATGGTGAATTCACATGGATGAATGGGTACATTTAGGTCTCTGTAGTGCACTGCTTTGCATGGACAAAATCCCATTATGTTTTCTCCAGGCCTCAGATAGGAAACAGATTTTGCCATTTTTTGCCAATTTACCCTAGACCTACACTGTTGTCACTTGGTAGACTTCAACCAAGCAGAACAGCACCAGGACCCACAGCTTTTAACTTTCCCCTGTTCTAAAACCAGGGCAGCTCTCTGTGCAAAGACTTTTATGTGACTCAGTATCAGCAGCAGCTCCATCAGGGCGCAGCGGTGAAGGAAATTAATTGTGAGACCCTGGTTTGGACTCAGTCTCATGTTAAGCACAGAATTATAGAATGGTTGAGTTAGAGGGGACCTTAAAGATCATCTAGTTCCAACTCCTCTGCCACAGGCAGGGTCACTAGACCAGGTTGCTCAAAGCCCCATATCACCTGGCTTTGAAATACCTTGAGAGTTACAAATTTCTCTTTTTCCATTGCCAGATGAGTTTGAGTTGAGTTTTGCCATGAGTTTGTGCATGAGTTAGTTTAGTGGGCAGGGTCAGATGCTCACTGCCATCAACTGCTGGGGAAGCTTGCATCGTATTTGGCTTGTGTGCTGAATATAAACAGAGCTATCTGTCAGTATTTGCTTGGATTCATTGAAATATTAAAACAAATGCTTGTGTCTGTGTTGCAGGGCCAGGTCTTCTTTATTTTGCTGGGGCAATAGCCATATTGAAACAAACTGTATTTTGTTTTCTTTCAGACAGGTGTGATGGCACACCTGCGGAGCTCAGGCTTGAATAGCAACTCGTAACCTTTTGTGGGTAAGGTGGGGGGCAAATCCTGCTTAACAAGGATGTCAAGCTGATCTTTGTTCCTTTCTCCCAACCAAGTATCTGTGGCAACAAACTGGAGACAGGTAAACAATCGGCTTCTGCTACCACAAGCTTTCCATTTACAGTTCACCAGGAGCTCTTATTATATGAAAGGAAAGGGTGGATGTGGTGTCAACACAAGGTAATAGTAATATTATTTGAACAGGTGTGTGGGGTGTTGCTAAAGTGAGAGAACGGGTGAGCTGTAGGGAGCAGTTAGTACAGGGCTGTGCATGTAATAACCAGAGCTCACCCGCGTGTATTATCATAACAATCATGTGTGGCGATGGGTTTCACAATAAGCTGGTCTGATTTACCCTCTGCATTAAACTAGTTCTGTTGTTTCTCACTTCCTAACTCCCTGCTGGAAAAGAGCCCGAAAAAATACGCACGCTAAAAATTTGGTGAGCAGACCCACTGTGCACGCAGCTACAGACAGATAACCCACCAGGCCACAATTATCCCCCAGACTCTGCTCCTCCACAGGCAACTTTGCTGCTGATTTATGTCTGGGAAAGAGAGAAAACAGATTAAGCATCTCAGGACTGCATTACAAAGGGATGGCAGGTTTGCAGCAAGTGTTAAGGCACCGTGGAATTGGGAGAGTCGAGTACCTCAGCAGTTTTGTCTATACATCTATTCTCTGTGATGCAGTTAATTTTAATAATGTATTTCCAGTCTGTGATGTGTGTTAAATTGATATGTATCTGTGATTCGAATGTATATTCATCTCTGTGTGTATAGAGTTAGATGAATATCCTTTCAGGAAGAAAACTGTGTGCCACAATAGAGAATGGAAACAGTGAAAACAATCTTTTAGATTCTGCTTTTAAGGAGACGACTGGAATCACATTAGAAAGGATTAATGCGGTAGGTACATACCTTGCTGAAATTTGCATGCTTCCATTGTGGGAAAGTGGGAAACAAAGGGAAAAATCATACCCTGATGTGCTCTCCAAGTAGAGCTATATGTGATTCACTGAAGACAGCCATGGAGGTTACAAAACAGAAATCAAGAGACAATATAAATTATGTGAGGGTGTTCTAGACAATTAGACGACTCATTGGTCCATTTACAGTGCTGCTCGTAGCTTTATATCAAATCTGATGAAAGAGTGGCAAATTTTAAGCAAGGAAATTTTTCACTCTCTCCTCTCCCTAAGCCATACTTTGTTTAGAGATATCTTAATGCATGTCCTGAGCATTTTAATAAGAAACTATTGCATGCCACTGGTTTGTGCAAACAGTAGTTGTATTATTACAGGGGATGAATTAATCTTCCAGCTGTCCATTTGTGTTACTCAGATCAGGCAGGGTTTATTTGCAAAGGGCTGACCCTGCTTCCTGGCAGGTTTGCCAGGAGGTGCCGTGCCAGATTCCCTCCTCTGGATGCAGGAGGGTTCATCTGGCACATCCCAGGGACCGTGGGGACAGTCCCATGGCAGGGGCTGCCAGCTGGGGGAACGCGGGGACAGTGGCTGTGACAGCAGCACCACCACGTCCTGGGCTCCACAGGCTCCTTCAGGCATTCTTTAGTGGGTATTGAAGGCTGGTAGGAAACAAGTATTCTCAAGCTTGGGTCTGCATTCTTCTGGTAATGCAGATTTAGCCCAAGGTCACACAAGAAACCTTTATGTCAAGCAGCTTGCTCCGTCTTAAGGAGAATTGCTACAGCATTTCCCTTTGTACACATTTCATTAAGTAAATGCTTAATAGCAGGGTGGCTGTCATCTTAGGGCAAATATTTTAGAAATCCCTTGTTAGTCACATCAGGTGTGCTTCTTCAATATTGCAACATCTGTTATTTGTTAGATGCAAACAGAGAATGAAAATGTGTATTTGCCTTGTCCTGGGCTCTTCAAGTAATTCAGGCAACCTGGCTGAATGTGCTGGAGACAGTGCTGACAGTACAGTTATTTCAGGAGGGTAAAATTGCACCAAAACTTGAGTAGGGGGTAAAGTAAAAAGTGTTCTATTATGCTTGGGTGCCCTCTAGTTCTTTTACAATCCAGTGTGTACTTTAAATATACCTTGATCCTTGGAATTTCCTTGTAGAAGTCAAAGCTGCGCTGCTGTTCCAGCAGAGCAAACACTAGATGGGCTCTTCACAAACAGTGGGTAAGTCACAGTCAGCTGAAAGGAGCATTCTCTTGGTCACAGGGGTCCGGGTTTCTGCAATAAAACAAGCATTTTGATCTTTCTTTGCAGGCATGGTTATTTCACACTGGAAGATGCATATTTTGAGGCTGCATCTCAAAAGTCTGATTCTTTGCTCTGGATTAGTTTTGCTGGTTTTTAAGCAAATACTGAAGTAATCAAAAATAACAGCCTGGTAGTGTTTTAGGCATAGTTTGAAGAATTTAATTGAATAGGGACTTTAATGAGAGGGCAGTGGATTCTTAATTACTTCAGGCACAGTTTAGCACTTTGTTCATGTATGGTATTTATCTGGGATGCATCAGTCTGTTATTAGTTGACTATTGCAGTGCAAAAGTTGGTGGCAAAGTCATTGTGGTGTGGTGCAGAAACAACATTACAGCTGCACAACAGCCTGTGCAAGAATTCCTTGAACATAGATGGGATATATTCATTAACACCATCAATCAGTTAAGAGCTTGTTTGGGTTTTAGTTTGGTATGTGCATATATATATATATATATATATATATATATTTATGTATTTATAAACTGCTAAGTATATTGCATGCTATCCATCAAATTTAATTTTTCGTCTGTTTTTTGACTGACGATTTTCGCTTGCTAACATTCTTTTACACACTTGGGAGTCGTCCCCGTCCTTTGGATCAGCCTAAGGAAAATGCTGCCCTCTCTTGAAATTGAGGATGCAGTGCACCTCCTGGCAGAGGCTGCCTGGGCAGCACATTCCTGAAAGATGGTAGTGACTTCTGCAGGGCTGATGAGTATTGAGAAAAGCAGCACTGTATTTTAGACTAGTAAACAGGGTTAAGAGAGTTGTTCTGAAGGATGTGAATTCTCTAGAATATAAATTCTCTCTCTTCTGAAAAAAAACTGGAAAATATGCTTTATTCCATTATGGTAATACCTTAGCCAGGAAAATGTCATTGTCTCCCATGCCTGCATAGAGAGGAGGCCAAGTCCTAAAATTCTTTGGACTACTTTCACTCAAATTTAAGTTATTTCTTTGACTGTTTCAGTTGTAAGTTTTGCTGAATGCCCATCTAGATCTTGCAGTCAGAGGAAAACATTTTTTTTGTGCTAAGCCTTCTCTGAAGGAGAGAGGACGTGACTGGCTGCCACTGGTCCTCTGCACCAGAAAAGAAGCACTTGGGGTCACTCTAGTGTATGAAAACCCCCAAAGTTTTCCCACTGGTGTGGAACCACTGATGTGTTGCTTGTAGAAACCAACATGTCACTGCCTTGAACATCTTAGTCAGGAGATGTGTCTCCAATGGAGGGAGGAGGATGTTTCTCCAGCTGCTTGTCCTCCTCTCTGACAAGCATGGATAGGGTGTGGAATATAAAGGAGACCTTGTGGGAAAAGCCATTCTGCCTCCATTTCTTCAACAGGGGCATTAAAACAAACAAGCAAAAAGCTCTCCCATTCTCCAGTAGACACCTCTGCTTGTAGAAAGACTTGTACTTTTCTGCTGGAAGCAAGGGTGAAAAGGATCATTATGTGATGTGTAGGAGGGATTGCCTAGAAAGTAGTCCTACAGCAAGCTAGCATCCCTAGGAGGACATGCAGGTTTTGGTTTGTATTAACTCAGAGGATGCCAGTGCACACATGAGCGCCAGGTTTCTTGGACACCAGATACTGCATGAGAGGGAGGTGAAGCAGGCTGTGCATTGTGGAAGACAAGAACATACATTCACATCTAAACCCAGGTTATTTAAAAAACAGGTTTTTCTGAACATATAGCTCCCCACCCAGCCCTCTTACAGTTCTCAGGAGCTAAAACACAGGTAGGCAGCAAGGAGCAACATGCAGGGAAAATGACTGGCTAACAATAGCTGTAAATATTGTTAGTTACATGATTTGTGCAAAAGAACATATTTCTTAATATTTATCTCACTTTTCTGCACCTACAGTTATCTTTTTTTTTTTTTTTACACAAGTGTGAGGGTGATTAATCCCAAATGCAATCTTAAAAAGGATAAACAGAAGGAGACTGGGCATGTATATGTCAATTGCACTGTATACTACCTCATCTATATTAAATATGAGGCAAAGTAATAAAAATAAACAATACAGTATTGTGTCAGTTGCAACTCAGGCAGTAACAAAATATTGTCACATTTTTTCTTACAAAGCTGGCTGTGTGGTGGCTGGAAAGAACCCTAAAGCATATAAAGCTCTTATCTTCATACATTTCCCTAAAGAATAATAGATCAGTCGGTGCTCTGATGCTGTTTTAATAATGTACAATTTACAATTCATTTGGTTACCAAGCACTCACAGTATAATTAATTTCACAGACCCTTTCTACACATTGGCATGGTTTATGACAGTACAGAGGGAAGATGGGAAAACTCTGTTCCCTGCTGTCACAGGAGAGTGCCTGCATGATGTGTCACCTGGCTGGTCTCACAGCAGTCCTGCCTTTGTAGGGGTGACAGGGCTTGATTTCCCCTTTCCTTCTGCCCCAGCTCCCACCTGCCTTTCCCATTTCCCTGCATGACCATCTCCATGGAGGATGTTTCCTTGGGGATGAGCCAGGCTCATCCTGCAGCTCCCCAGTAGCTCCCTTGGAGTCATGGCATGCCCTGAGCTCTGCTGCAAGCGCTGGAGCAAAAGCCAAGGTGAGCCAAGGGGAAGACTCAAGGACAAAAGGCAGGTGACAAGCCTTCAGTGCCTCTCAGCAGTGCCTCCCTCCACCCCTGCAGCTGGGGACAGGAGAGCCTGTCAGGAATGCAGGTATTACTCCAGTCAGGGGTGACTGTCCATCCTAGCTGTCAGTGTACCAGCCCAAGCCTAATACCATTTAACAGGACCAAGACACAAAAAAGGCTCCAGAAGCAGGCAGAATACCTATTGTTGGGGGTTTATTTCCACACTCCTGTTATTTTCCCCTTTATGGGGAATCTGTACAGTTGCCTGAGAGACTTAAATAATGGACTCTCTGCAATGAATGGAGCTGCTGTTCTGTGATGTCTTGCACATCAAAGCAATTTTTTTGAATCTGCATTTACCTCTTTGATAAAGACAACACTGTGAGGAATTCAGCAACTGCAGAGAACCTGCGGGTCTGCACATCCACCCGGAGCTTTGACAGCAGTGTATGAATTGCTATTGAAGTGATGGTTTTGTTTCCTTTGTCAAATAAACAGGGGTTTCCTTTTCTGAATTCCCCAAACATTATTTTCCCGTTTGAAGTTCTTGATTCCTATACATGCACAGTGTATGTGTACACGCACATGGATACTCACCTATATGAATATATATATATGTATATAGACACACACACATATATAGTTCTGTTGTATATATATATATCTATGCCTGAGGGTAGAGATCACAGTTTGTAAAGGCTGTAATATCCACAATCATGGATATAAAAACACAAGTGCTCACACTGAAGTGCAGCTTAAAGTGAGGCTTACTAATTTTCCACAACTACAGTTGCAATTTCTCTCTTTTTTTCTTAGATGTTCAAAAGCTGGTTTCTTCCAGGGACTGAAGAGCACTGTAAGCCACAGCCCTAAATGTTTGGTTAACTCCTATGGGACCTGTGTGGTTTTCACAAGACATTAACTGTGAGGGGTACATCTCTTGCACTGTGTCTGCAGCTGGCTACTCAATCCTAATGATTTGATTTCCTAATCTCTTACTTGAACAAAAATATGGGGAGGCAGAGACCATGAGATACTGCTTTCACATCTTTTTTCCATATGGGATTTGGCAGCCAATTTGCCAACATATTGATGACCTGCTGCTCTTATTTTTTACATCTATAAATCTATAGAAACTTGACTCTTCTGTGAATCAGGGCTAAGTGAAACCAAAAAAAAAAAAAAATGGTTATTAAGGACATCACATACATATGCATATAACACCAGTGAGTATTATTGTTATCATCACCAATTACTCTTATTCACAATATAATCACAATTTAAAGCTTGTGTGGTTGATGTATCACAAGGTTCACTTCAAAACAGGGCTCAAAATCTGCAGCCAGGTTTACAGAGGGTTTAAAGCCATGCTCAAGTGGTATGAGAGGGCTAATGGAGTCCTATCCCTCCAGGAGAGTGTTGGTCTCTTTTCTGCCTGAGAGAAAGCACTCAGGAAAACCTGATGCACTCCTAAGATGGAGGAAGCAGCAAACCTGGAAAAGTCTGCTTTTAACCTTTGAATATCACAGAGTGTAAATCTAGCCTTCAATCCAGGTGAATTTTTTCAAACCTATGATTTTGGAATGGATGAATGTCTGTGTAATTATCTATTATTCTTTTTTTTTTACCTGTTTCATTTCTCTCCCATACAATATGCCTCTTAGCATATTTTTTTTTCTTCAGTTCAAAATTTTTTTTTTACTTGATGTTACTCAAGAAATTAACACAACTCTGTTAATAAAATTCCTGCAAGCACCAACCTGGTTGCAAGACAAAATTCTCTACTTTGAATTTCCAGGTAGAAAAAAAAAGTATAGCATTGCTAGGAAGTACTACTTGCTTTATTTTGGCATTTTTTTCAGTACTGAAATCAAAGAAAATTTTCTCAGACATGAAAGTAAAATGTTTATATCCACTGTTAATGGCTTAACAGCGTTTCAGAAGTCATAGCATTTATGAGAAATACGCAGAAAGATATTTTAAAGTTAGATCACCCATTTCCTTTGGGAAAAAGAAAAAATCTGGCAATCAAATCTAAACAACAATTAACCAATTATCTTTCTTTTATGACCACGTGGGGAAGAAGGAGTCTTTTCCTGTTTCTTAGTCCACATTAAACATCAGTTAGAGCCAAGAGCTCTGCAGTGGAAGGAAAGCCAGGGGGCCAGGCTGGTGTCTGTGTCACTGGTGTCATGGTTAGCTCTGTTGCACACCTTCCCTCCAGTTCCCTCTCTCTGACCCACAGGGACCCCTGACTCTAGAAGGCTGGATGCACTTTGAAGAGGAGCACAGCTGGCACAAGATGGCCCCAATCCATCCTCCTAGTCCCCCTTCCCTCTCAAAGTGCCTGTCGGGAATGGTCCCTGGCAAGTGTTAACTGTGAGCTGGGTCCAGGCATGGCTGGGGAGAGCCGTGCTTGACCCAAGTCAACACCCTGCCAAGGACTGCTGTAACAATTTAACAATCCGGAAAATTGAGCTCCAGCACCTGGGGACGTTCCCTGGCACTGTTCCCTTGACTATCTGCATGTGGCCAAAGAGAGCAAACCTGATTGATAAATACCAACGTGATGGAGCAGGGCTGGAATGCATCACACCAGCATCCCACGTGCTGGCCCAAACATTATGCTGAAGTTTTGCAAATCACCTCATAAATGTAGAGATTGCTTCTAAAAGAGAGTCTAAACTTTGCCAAAAAGGGAGTCAAATCCCCAAGCTGAAAGCAAGATAACACTTAAGTGGCTTATTCATGAAAAGCTACCACTTGACTTTCCACAGCAAACTTGCCAATGTAAAGCTTCATGGAAGGAATGCAAAACAGCCAGGTGAAGCTCAAAGAAAAAAAAAAATATTTTCAGTCAAGGACAAAATAATCATATCACCTCGAGCTGTGACACACCAGCTTACTTAACTTTGATTTTACCAGCATAACTTCCTGGTGCTTTGTGTGATCAAGGTGCCCACAGCTGTAATCTAATGTGATCTGGAGCTTATTCAGTGATCACAGCTGTGTAATTTCAGGTAACATGCTTCCCTTGTTTAGTTTTGTTTAACATTGTTAAATATATAGTCAGACCATCTGCACAGTATTTTTTAAAATTGGAAATTACAACCATAACTTCCTTTTTATATATCAATAAACTAAATAGCAAAATTTCAAAGGGATCCTTCTCTACCAAACAGTGAAGCAGAATGTTTGTCCCACGCCACACCATTGCCTAATTGCACACTAATTGGACAAACGTGATTAAATATTTCAAGATCTTTACTAATTGCCTCTATTTTAGCTTTAAAATTTGCTTGCCACCAACAAATTTAATGACACTGGTGTCTAGTCATCAGCAAAAAGCCCAAGAGTTGCTCTTTAAAATGTACCTAGTCAGAATATTTACTGATTGTGCATTGTTGTTTCCAATGTAGCTTAATTAGAAATCCAATCAGTTCTCCAAGTCTAATTATACTTGATTTGTAGATTCAGACTATGATACATAATGAAGCTAAGCAGCTAACAGTAAACGTGCTTGAAATGTAACAATAAGAGAAATATTTTTAATGCATGCCTTGTTATCATTTTAGAAACTCAGAGTAATATATGAGATCAAGCACAAAGGGAAATACGGAGATTTATGACTCAATAGATTTTTAAAAATCCCATGTTTTATACTGCAGCAATATAACTGGCGTATGTTTAGTGTTTAAAAATATTTCCTTTGTTTGTTTACTTATTTGTTTGAACAAGATAGCAACATATATTTTGTGGATGCATTGATGTCTGTACTTGGTTGCATTTATCTTGCATGCCATTATTCTTGCCCTATATTTTAAATGGCATTATGCACCAGAAACTGGGAGCTGGGTTAGAGATGGTTACTAAGGCAGCAGTTCTCTTTAGCTGAGTCCCTACATCTTCAATGCACCCTTAATTTACTCTTCTCTCTGAGAAATATCCTTTAGGGGCCAAGGGCCAGATGTTTCTTTTTATTCCATGCTGTGCAGGGAAACACATCTGCTCTGCTATTATTTTTTACCTCAGTCCCACAGTCTCAACATCACAGCTGCAGCCTTACACCCATATTGTGGGTTCAAACTAATAGTGTGTCACTTTTGGTATTGCCTACAATGTCCTTTTATTAGTATTTTTGTGTAGTAGCAAACATTTTGATCATGCTTAAGTAATGAGCAGCCTGTTTTCTGAAGAACAGGCAAAACTTGAAGGAAGAAGAGGAGGAGGAAGGAAGTCTGTCAGCAAGTCACACCAAGATCCCTGGTTGTTTCCTTGTCTTTCTCAGAGAGGAATCCACAAGCAGCCACGCTTTTCTGTTCAGCAAACTGCAGAGTTACCCACAGACCTTTCAGAAATCAGCCTGTTTCATGGTTACATCCCTAGCTTGGAGGCTTTTGACGTCATCTTCTTCACATTTTTGGCAACCACTTGTTGCTCCCCAAGGGTTCTCTGAAGGATGCCCTTTCTTTGCTAGAAATTTTTAGGGGTGAAGAGATCAGAAACAGTTAAAACCCACGTAGGTTATCTCATATGGGGAAAAAAACCCAAAAAACCTTTAAAGCTGTGGCAGAAAGCATTATGATCCCAGAATCCACATGGAGAGAGGAGAAGCAAGATAGGTAGCAACAACCTTCAAGCATTATTGGAAGCAAGGCTGCAGTAGAAGGAACTTGAGGCTCACTTATCCTTTCCTCTTCAGAGGAAAACCCCCAGGGACCATATGTAGCTCTTAATTTTCTCACCTTATCTTCTTACTCTAAATCTCTTCTTAAATCAAAACCCAGTTTTTTCCTGCAAAGAAAAAGCAGAACCAACTGGCAAGTCTTTGTGTGGGGCATAGAGGAGACAAATGTTGAAAGCTGGCCCCAGTAATTGCTGCAGTTCTGAAAGAAGCTAATAAATAAAGCAGTTCATGAATAAAAGCCGTTTCCCAAGTTGTGGCAACGCCACTAAGAATATGAAGGATGGGAAGAGGGAGGAGGAAAAGGCAACAGGGCAAAAATAAGGAAGTAAACAACAAGATTAATGTTAAGTTCTGCTCAGTAAGAAATGCAGTGCATTAAGTAAGCAGGCACTGAGAGGAAAAGTTAAAAGTTCCTGGTGAGGTGGTATGGGCAATGCAATCCTGCTGCCACCATCATGTTTTTGAAGTTCAGGATGCCCCCAGTGGGGTAAGACACCATGGGGGGATCCCAGCTTGCAGGGCCCTGAAATGGCTGGAGGAGCAGCCCAGCTCCCCTCAGTGATGCCCCAAACCATGCTGAGGGTCTGCCACTGGTGTGGGGGTCTCTGGTGGGAAACACACGAGTGGCTTTGCCTGGTGGCAGTGTGACCTGTTGGATGCAGCCAGGATGAGTTGGCAGGTGGTGTTGGCTTTCATACTGGCTTCCTTCCCCACCTCCCTGGCACCAGGGCACGGCCTCAGCACTTTCTGCCTGAAAGCCAATACTCACCAGCTTCCCAGAGCACTTGAGCTCTCTAGATGAAGAGCACTGAACAGCAGCTGACTATTATTTTCAGGCTTCCAGCATGGTATTTTGTACCATATACAATGAGATAAATTCCAATTTATTTTTTTCTAAGCAGCCATTGCAAGTGTTCTTTAAAGAACAAAAAGTGTGAAATGGAGATGTTATTAAAAACTTGACCCTGTTTTAACAACAATGTTTGAAATACTTTTGTATGTTTTTCAACTTAATTTATTGAGTCCAAGGGTTGGGTTCTCCCTCCCCTCTCTTCTCTGCCCTTAAAATCAACATCAGCAAGGACAAAATTTTTTAAAAACAGCAGAATAAAATATTTCAGTCACATCCTCCATACTAACCAGTGTTCAATATTTTATCTTCCTTTACTTTTTTTTTTTCATCCGTGTGCAATCAGCCTTGAAAATTTCCTTTGCCTTCAATTCTTTTACCTTTGATGGTATTCAGATTGCAGGCTATGCCTTGGCCCCTCATGCCACACAGTCTTCTATTTATATTATTAAAATGCAGCACTTGCTTTTTCATTTTGCTCTGTTTACAGGGTGTTGCTTTTATTGATTAATGTCTCAGACTCAAGTAAAATGCTAATCACGCAGGGAAAAAATTGTAAAAAACTCAATATGCTGATCTGTGGTGCTTGGCATTGGAAGTAGCTCACTAACTTAGCTCTGAATTAAGCTTCAGATGGGAAGCAATTCCACCCCACTATGCAGTGCCCAAAAACCTATACCTCTTGAGCCAAAGGTACAATATGTCCTTATTCGATGCTGACATTGTGAGGTACATGAGACCCAGGCAAAAAAAAAAGCCTAGAAAAATTGCATGTTTATCCTTATTTGCCTGGATCTGTTATTTATATTTATCTATTCTCTACCAAAATGGTGGGTGCCACAATCTCCCTCCTTAGGACAAGTCTAACATGAGAGTGTGTGTTCTGGCAGCCATGGTGGTACATTGGGGCTTGGAAGAGAAGGTCAAACCCAAGGATGCAGCAGATCACTCTCTGCTCATGCAGCACCAGACTCTGCCATGGTGCTAGTGCAATGCCTGCTGCTGAGCAGAAAAGGAGTACAACATGTTCTGGGTGTCTCAGCACCCAAGAGCAAGACTGCCTTTTGTTGCATTGAAGAGGAGGCAAAGTCTCCTTTCCTGTCCCAAGGAGAGCAGGCTTTTAACTAACATTTCTGTGAGGAGCTCTTCCACATCCTGGGATTCCACCTGTAATACTGTCACAGCACTGGGGTCCCCAGAAAAACACTGACCTGCTAGAACAATTCCAAGGAGGGCCTCTAGGATGATCTGAGGGATGGAACATCTCTCCCAGGAGGATAGGCTGGCAGAGTTGAGGCTGTTCAGACCTGGAAACAGAAGGTTTCAGGGACACTTATAGAAGTCTGCCTGTACCTAAAGGGGCATGCAGGAAGGCTGGAGAGGGATTTTTTGCACTGGCATGTAGGGATAGGACAAGGGGGAATGGCTTTAAGCTGAAAGAGGGTAGAATATTAAGAATAAATTCTAATTCTAATTCTGTGAGAGTGGTGAGATACTGAAACGTGTTGCCCACAGAAGCTGTGGGTCAGTCCCAGGCTGAACAGGGCTCTGAGCAACCTGGTCTAGTGGAAATTGTCCTTTTTCATGGCAGGGGGATTGGAACTAGATGATTTTTAAGGTCCCTTCAAAATCATTCTGTTATTCTATGATCCCATTTGCCCCTTTCTAAGGAGCAACACCAGCAGCATTACTATCTTAGGTAGCCCAGCAAATCCCAGGAAAAGAGAGGATAAACATGAAGAAAAGTGCCCCTTGCCCAGCACCAGAGGGAAGCAGCAAGAGCCACAGCCTCCACCTCACAGAGATGTGTTTCTGCACACACCTCTATTTTCCTCACATGCAGTCCACAAGAAGCTGATAAGACTGACTGTGTGCAAAGAGCTGATGTGTCAGTCTCTGCTGGTTCAGGACCCGTGTGATTGAGGCCCCAATTACAGTAAGCCCTCAAATGTATTTTCAATCCTGTATTCACCTCAGTATGTGCTTACTCCAGGTGCTAAACCGGGAACAAATGCTCAAATTATATTAATTTCACCAGGATATAAGCAAGAGCTTCAACTCAAATGTGGGTGCACATCCTAACTTAAACAGTGATGCTTTCCTGAAGCAGGATGTAAACACTGACCCACATAAACAGTATAAAACATTTAATCATCAAAAATCCTTCTTGGTGGCACCGTGTGATTGCAAGCAGTTTTTCCTCTGCTTGAAGTCTTTGTCTGTAATCTACATGTCCTGTGGAAATAAAGCTAAGCTGACTTTAGAAAATGTTCAGACACTGGAAGAGGTTAATTGATGTTTTTGTTTTTCTCCAAACCAGAAAGCTTTCTTTTTAAAAAAAGCTATTCTATACTTTTCCCATTATACTCTCTTTCCCCCCTTTTTTTCTCTTATTAATAAGGTCTGGCCCTCTTTAACATGCAACAAGAGCCTAATGAGCCATGCAGCCTTCTGTAATTTCTTCACTGTTGAAAATGCCTGACACTAATCTATGCCATTTATACTAATAAAAGGTGCATCAGCTGATCTTTGGTGCAATGGAAACATTTTAAATATACTTTATTGAGTTGCAGGTAGGAGCTTCTCACAAACTTTATGCTGCTGTTGAAATTGGTGCCCTGCAAGTACTGCAGAGCTGTGTCTGCTGCAGAGTACACAGAGTACCCAGTACTGCACAGTACAGACAGTGGAAAAAATCTGATGTCCAGTAATATATTAGCTTTATATTTCATGTAAACTTGTCAAAGAAATACTGCAGGAAAATAATCTCCTCCACTTTTTTCTGCACTCTATACTTGTGGTTTACAGTTACAATGAAGAGATGACCTAAAATATGATGTCACATTTTATACTAAGTGGACATTAATTAATGCTAAATTACAGGAGAACTCATCAGGAGTTTATGCTTTACATATGTAGGCATAACACAACAACTCAGCATGATTAATGATGTTCCAGTGAATAACCAGGATTTACATGTGGAAAAATGGGGGGAAGGGGAGATGCATTCCTTAGAATTGGTTTTTCCTCTGTTCTTATTTGTGAGCTTTGCATGTGCATTTCTCCACTGTCTCATCAATAGCACTTAACTGTGACAGAGCTCCACTAATTCCAGCTGCAGAAGGGCTGGTGTAGCTACAAAAGGCAAAGGGTATAAATGAGGAAAGGATCTTTGGGAGGGGCAGTGTCTCTTATTAGAGAAGCAGATGCAGCTGGAAAAAGTGGACAAGTTTTGGGCACACAATATTTTTCTCAGTTTTGAATCAAAGGCTGCAAATGGCTTTCCATGTCATGCCTGAAGAAAGGCTCTGTGCCTGAAACTTTTTCCAGTTAAACTGGTCATTCTAATAAAACACAGTCTCTCTCCTTCCAAATCTCTCTTTATACACGTACTTTGGAAGGGTGGAAAGTATTATCATCTTCAGAGATGCTGAAACAGGGAAGCTGGGATGGACTGGACTGAAATCCAGATGTGGTGATTGCCCAGGTGAGAGAAATCCAGGTTCCTCCCTCTGCCTGCTCTGCTTCCTGCTACGTGAAGACAAAAACATCCAGGAGAGAGGACTGCAATGACTCACTTCTCTAAAGATGTGCCCCAAGCACGTAGTCACCCTGTGATTTTGGAAATATAAATTCATACTTCCAATTTAATAGGAAACACAAGCATGCACTGTAGTATCCTACTTAAGTGTCCTCCTATCTGCCATGTGGTGGAAATAGAGCTGATGACACTCTTTATGAGAAAGAAGGAATAAAGGAGGGGAACAACAAGCCTGGGAGAATGGACATGGCAGAAAGATGCCAGCCCCAGCAGCACATGGATCAGGTGGTCCAGCTGTGAGGGATGCCATAAGGTGGTCCCCAGCTAGATTTAGAAACTAGGGGGGAGATCTCTTTGTCTGAGTATTATGTGACCTGTTACTGATACTGGTGTCAAGATGTCCCTCCTGTTTTAGCAAGAGGTCACCTCTCCCAGGCACACTGCTGTCCTCTGAGTTCCTCTGTCTATCTCTGTCAAGAGTGTTGTGAAGGGGCATCCCAACACCAACGTCAAGGACATATCACAATCACTCCTGAGATGAGTGGCAAAGGAGGCTTTGGGGCTCGTTGACTGGGAGGTTTGGAGGCTTGGTTGTGCCCCTCATAACTGTGACAAAAGCAAAAAAACCCTACTATTTTGCTGAATATGGCCTCTGGCATCTCCAGGTCATGTTTCCCTTCCAGCAGCACCTGCAGTTTTAGTGGAACCTGTGTGAAGCTGTGGCTGGCTCCAGGCTCCTGCTTAAATGTCTTTCTGATGAAGCAAAAACAAGTGTAGATGTCCTTCCACCTCAGACAGAAGCTCTGTGGGTGTTCTCAGTTTCTACTTATGGGATAAGTCAAGTCTTGTTCATACCACCATACAAGTGGTCCTGGAGAAGGGAATTTGAAGAACCTGCTTTGCAGTGGGGAATAAAAGGCCTGTCTTTATCATTGGTTGTCACAGGATGTGTTTACAAAACTAAACATACTCATGTTTGTCATTTATGGGAAAGTGTTAATAATAGCTTTTTCTGCTTCTTTGTTGTCCTGTCACTCTGGTCTCTTGTGCCCATTTTCTCTGTAAGGTAACCATCATAACCATGGCAATCATCTTCCTCTGGAAAACCCTTTTAAATTTATAATCAAATATGTGAATTAATTATTTTAATTATACATTTTCACTCTTTTCTCAGTCCAGAAGAAGGGAGGCAATGTTCAGGGGAATCCAAAACCACGATTATATTGTAAGGCCTGCATTATCATTTCTGTTTGCCCTTTGCACTTTACACCTTGAGCACAGATTTTTGCAGAAAACCCTCTGCCTTGCATGCTTTTAGCCCTGTGCCATGTCTGTGTGACAGGGTTCCCCCAGGCCACCAGGGAGGCACAGCCCCAGCAAAGGGCTGGCTCCCCTTTGCCAGCAGCACTGGCTCACGTGGCCAGCTCGCAGCAGCTGACCTGCAGGTCCCTCACATCAGACAAAAGCAGAACAGCACCTGCAGGCCAGCAGCCTGGCTGGCAGGAAACTCAGCTCCCTGCTTGCCACAGTGCTCCAAGCTGCTGGTGTTTTCCACTCAGTGCATTCCCTGAAATATCCAGGGTGGTCAATCTGTGTTGTAATGGCTCCTCTCCTATCGCTGGGCTTTTCTGACATTCTGGTAGCAATCCTGCTACTTTTCTGGCAGTCAGTAAATGGTTATTCAGCCCCTCTTTCCTTCCCCAGACCCAGAGGAATGCTCTTTGATTTATCCTCTCAGTGTTTGCAGCACTGGGTGCAGATTGAATTGTGGGCTGTCTGGATCTGTAACTCATCCCCTGGACAATTACTGGACATACACATCCCAGCACCTCTCTCCTCTTAACCTTCACCAGCCTAAGTGTGTTAACTCCCCAAAGATTATCAGCCTGTCTGAAGGTGTGATTGAAATGAGCTCTGCTCCTCTCAAGAAGGCAGTGCCCTAGCCTGCTAAATCACCAGCTCTAATCTTGAGCATTTAAGCAAAAACAAACAAAAGAATCTTCTAGGAAACACTAATAGCACAATGTCAATACTCACATCATGTGTGTCAACTGCCCTATTAATTATTATCATTACCTACCTCCATAAATTGAATGCAACTGCAGTTCTAGCACTGTGGGAAACCAGCATTAATTGGGAAAAAGTCTACAGAAGCATCCCTCTGTATTTGCATGTTTTCCCTCTCTCCCTGCGTGCTCCTACAACACAAAATGTACCTGCTAACCTACTCTACCTTACCTGCATGTCTGTAGACACATTTATATTTTGTGGGCACATGTATAGGTTCTTTGCATGTCTAGGCTCTGATGTAGTTGAGTACAGTATCTTCTTCCTAACAGCTTTTTTTGCAAATGTTGCTGCAAATTCTTAGCCTGTTGTTGAAATAAGTGCAGCCATACACACCATGAGGATATGTCTTATGCCCTGTGTCTTGACATTTTCCAACAGATGTTGGCTAATGTGGTTGTAGAAGGTTCACCGTGGATGCAGTGAGCCAAATAAATCTTCCTCTTTAATGCAGACACTCCACCATCCCAGCATCATATACCTATAATACATTTTAATTACTTGGCTATTTAAATTATACTAAATTAGATCTGCACGGAGCTGCATCACGGATTTCTCAATTTACATTTAATCCATGGCAAACAAAAAAAAAAAAAAAAAAAAAAAAAAAAAGAATTGCAAGCACACTTTTTATTGGAACTTGCAGGAGCTACTGAAGTCTGATACCTTTAAAATTATTAAGTGACAAAGATTACTAGCACTAAGGTTATACTTTGCTTCCCCATTAGCCATTTAGGTGACAGCTGCTGTATTACACATAAAGATGAACCATTCCTTAAGGGATGATAGTGGTTCCGCTGTGACACTACTGGCATAAAGCATTATCAGACCATAGCTGTGCTTAGAGCCATCACAGTCTCCTAGGCACCTATCAGTACCCTCATTATCTGCATCACAGAGTGTCTAGAAAGAACACTGCCAGGCTTCACAGCTTTGCAGCTCATTTGAGAAGCGGAAATTAAACATCCCAGGAGAAAAAACAGGCACATTGTAACAGCACCAGTGCTGTACACACATAACATGTTGACTGCTGTTGCACTGACTTCTGTCTCATTAATTTAATAGGCTCCTGGACTGGGGATGGGGAGGTGGAGAGGCAGCCTTTACAAGCAGATTACTGAGCAGGGCTCTCTGTGCTGATTGCGAATCCAGATTGGAGAACTTACACTGAGCACCGCCACACTTCAGATGTCTGTCCCCACTTCTGCAGCTGCCATGTGGTGAAATAAACCAGTCAGAGGCAGAAAAATGAGTGCATCATGTATGTTATCCATGCTTAGATTATCCTGAGCCTTGTGTGAAGTAAAGCAGCACAGGTGCCTTTTCAGCAGGGACAGTAGCTGCGCGCCCGTGTGAGGGTTAATAGGAGTGTGTTAAAAGGAGAGTGCTGCTTTCAGACAGGGTTGTGACAGCAGGAGCAATCCTGCAGCAGCTGAGTGCGGCTCTGCTCTTCACAAGGAGCTGGTTTGCTTCCTTTGTCTGACAAAGTAACATTTGCTCATGCAGTGATGTCCAGCACAAAGCACAGCGCACACTGAGGCTTCCGCAGAGTCTGAGCAGAGCGTTCATCTTCCAATGGCCAAGGGTGACTCGCTCCCTGAATCAATACATTTAAGCAGCTCTCACTTAGACTGAGGCCACTGAGTGCATGTCAGGGAAGAAAAATGGACGTGGGCTTCCATTCGATTTCCTTGCCAAATTTTACATCCAATAACACCTGAAGGAATTAGGATACGTAAATGTTTTCTGTTTCATTCTAATGAGTTCCTGCAGGTGATCTCATGTGCTTCTTGTACATTTAAATTGATAAGAACCTTATAGATGTCAGTGGAAGCAGAACTGCTGTGCAAACACATAAATTGCGAGATTTTCATTAAAGTGATCTCACTGTCAACAGGGTGTTTGGGTATCTCTGCCCTGTCTTTATTTGTATGAATGGGTGACAAGAGAGAAGATAAAAAAGAAGGTAAACTGATTTTTGCAGTCTCTGCAAAGCAACTTTACCCATCATACAGGAGCTGAATTATTCAGACCCCATTGTTCTCTTCCCTTAGGTTGTTTGGGTTTCTCAAATGCTTCGGGGGTCATGCTCAGATATGGGACAGGAAAAAGAGCCAACAGTATGTATACATAGAATCATAGAATCATCAAAGTTGTGAAAGACCTTTTAGATCATGCAGATTTTCCTTCTGGATCATATAACAAAAAATGCAGAAGCTGCATTACCTAAAAGAACATACAAACAAGTGACAGTATGGAGAGCAGGTGAGAACCTTGTTTAGAGAGCCCTGTGGATTATGCTGTCAAAGGAATTGCACTTGGTGAGTCTATTAAAAAAGAGACACATACACACAGGTGGTACCTTAAACACAGTCCAACCACTTGGAAGTGTTTTAGGTCCTCCATCCATATACCTTCTTGGGAATTGGGCAGCCAATAAGAAGGGAACTTTCCTAAAGTGTCTCACCTGACATCTAAACAGGTATGTAAAGATTTTTGAAACTGTGGAAATGAACAGGAATAAGTATCCCAGGAAAAAATCCAGAATTCTCCCTCAACAACTGATTCCTAGGAAAATTTCTCCAAATTTGAGAGCAATTAGTGACACTTAATTACTTGAGATTTGATCTGGCTTAAAGAAGGAAACATACATTGTGGTTTTCTTCACAGGTTTGTGAAAATGCACTTTTTATGATAACCAATGCACTTTCAGCTGTTGCTACATTGCTCCTGCATTCAGCTTTTGGGTTGATATTCCCCAGATACCCTTGGACAAGGGCAAAGGTCTTGAGTGCTTGAGGGCTGGAACAGTGGTTGGAAACATTTCCATTATCTAACCATTAAAAACAAACTTGCAGATGCTCATCGTGTTTAATCATCTAAACTCCATGTTGGCAGTCTCATTTTTGGGGATGACCTGCTCCCTGATGGTGATGGCTGGTTCAGGTGGAAAGGAAGCCTTGGGGCAGCAGTAGCAGAGGCTCCCCAGCACCTGATGCTCTGCCCATCTGCCCCTTCAGCACACACCACCTGCACCACCCTGGCACCAAGGGAGCACAAGTTATGTCTCTCAGGTACTAAACTGGGGGTGCTTCTAAGCCAGCTTAGCTTTACCCTGTGAAGTCTTTGACTCCCAAACTTCAGGGTTAGCCTGAAGCCTGCCATCTTTGCAGATGATATATCCATGTCCAGAACACACTCCACTTCACTGCCTTTTTATTGTAAGATGAAGAGCAGAAAAATCCTCTTATTCACATGTGGAATCTGGAAAAGCTTGTAAGTCCAGTAATCAATGTTCGACTTGTTGCACCTTTGTGCTCTAGAGTTTAGCAAAGGAATGTGAGCTGGGGAAAGGTAGAGGTTTGTGAAATAATACTCCTTTTCCAGACAAAAGGAAAGAAATTGTTCTATACTCATAAGCACGGATGTTGGAATTATAATGTGAAATTGCCAATAGGTGGTCCTCTTTCAATCCAAAATATGGCAAGAAATTGTTTCAGCACACACAGTGTTACGTTACATTCCTGTCTTGTTTAATTCAGCTGTCTCTCTCCTCCCATCAGGTGATTTTGGACAATGCACACCAAGGCTGCCATGTGTGCAATGCTGTCTAGGAATCTGTGTTCCCATGGTGGACAAAGGTTTCTGAGGCAAGTCTACAGCTAAAGGCCTCATTGCACAAATCTCTGCAGCTTCCAAATCATGCTTCTGCTTAGACTCACAAGTCCCCCAGCCATTTGGTGGGACTGGTATGCAAGGCATGGAGAATCACTAATTCATGCCTTGAATTTTTTTATAGCTTATCCTTAGAAGAACCAATGCATTTAAGGCAAGGGCAGAGACACTAGTTTTCTCTACAGGCATTTGAAACTGCAGAGAAGTCAGAAGGCTTAAGGATTTTGGGAAGAGGGGATAAAAGTTTGCATAAGTCAAACATATTCCTATATGCCTTTAAGGTATGCAAGGTGGCTGGCATCTGATTTGAGGTACACAAGCATCAGTGCAGACTGATTTAAGTGGTGATGCAGAACATTTACACAAGAGTAACTGAAGGATTATTTTATTTTTAAACTGTTCCGAGTCAAACCCTGGTAGAAATCATATAGGGATTAATATTAATTTATTGCCCCTCCATTAATTTCCAGTGACAGACTCATTTCTTTCCATTCCAACTTGGTTTTGCTCCCAAGGTACTAAGTTTAAAAAGCCCATCTCAGAGGTAATTGAAGTCATGTTTTCTTCGCTGTTGGTGCTTTAGACCCCCAAGCAAATGGACCATTATTTTGTCCATATTATCCAAAAAGATCTGATGGCAGTTCTGCTAGAAATTAAAATTGAAAGTAATTGAGGCAATCTGTTTATATGGACTGCACTTTGCTGGCTTAATCAACTAGAATATGACTTGCCTATTCAGAATACAATCTTCATTTTGCATCACTTGCACTAAACACAGAAAATTTACTTTACCTATTTTTGCTTTTGACACCTGTTTTTCTATTTCTTTTTCTCCCCTGGCTTGATGAAATGGCTCTCTCTCTGAAAAAATTTATGCTGTATGAATGACAATATCTGGTGGCAGAATTAATGGTTTTGTTAGTTTATAGTGATTATTTTTATTAATGCTGTCTAATTAGCTTATTTTAGAAGCACATATCAAACATATGCTTTAAAAAACAGAAAATTAAACACACACTCACCAAAAAAAAAAAAAAAAAAAAAAGCCAAACTATATACAAATCTTTCAGGAATGGGAAGAAAATACAAAAAAAAAAACCCACAAACTTTACAGTCATCTCTTGTATGCTGGATTCTTCCAGGCTCACAGCTGCTAGGATGCCTTCTGCCAGCTGAGTGAAGAGTTTGATGCGATAACAAAAGAGCTTCCCTGAAAAAGCCAAAAATACGTCTGTAGCACAGCAGCTGACCAGCTCAGCAGCACGGGTCACTGCAAGCACAAACTGCTGCTCCTCTATTCATTCCTCCAGCTCCTGACTAAACGCTGAGTCAAGTTTAAGGGCACAGACCATATTCAGACCATTCATCGCCATTGCCACAACTATTTCTGGACCTTGGTTTTGCAGGAAACCCCAGGCAACGGATTCTCTGGGTCACACATAGTTCTCTTGGAATTAAACACCAAAATCTGAATGCCTAGAGCAACTGTAGAGGACTCCTGAATGTCATCCTGGGTCCTGTGGAGGATCTTTGGTGACCTGGGGCTCGGGCACCTCTCTGTTTGCAGGGATGCCATTGCTGGCTGCATTCTGACAAGTCACAGCCACCAAGAGCTGCTTTGTTGAGGTCCAAGACCTAAGCACACACCCTCAGCCTCACTTTGCCCTGCTGTGTCAGCCAGCATTTATGAGAGATAGTGGGAGAAGC
The DNA here is from genome assembly GCF_029582105.1 of Oenanthe melanoleuca. Taxonomy (NCBI): domain Eukaryota; kingdom Metazoa; phylum Chordata; class Aves; order Passeriformes; family Muscicapidae; genus Oenanthe; species Oenanthe melanoleuca. The sequence continues at coordinate 88,843,864 of NC_079335.1, forward strand.
ATCTTGATTGACATCCCCCTCAGGGAAGGAGAGGAGAGCTGTATCGTACCAGCAGTGAGTCATCCTGCTCAGATTATTTTCCCCTCCTAAAAGGCTAAAGATACTTCAGTGGTGTAAACTCAAGCTGAAAAAAATTTTAGGATGATAATGAGGACGGTTTTAAGCCTTCAACACTGGCTGGATGCATGAATTTTTTGAGTAATCAGGAGAGAAGTAATGGGAAAGGTGGTCCCCCAGGTGACTGTCCCTTCTCTGGATCCCCTGTCTCCCCATCACAGCCCCATGCCAGGGACCAAAACATGCAGAGTCAGTGCAGGGCACACAAGGGAGAGCCACACAGAGGCTGAGAGAGATGCAGTGTGGATTGTAAAAAAAAATTATGCCCCAATAATAGAGAAACACACAGACCCTTGGTTCAGTTCACAGGCTGCAGTGCTCTAATATAATTATCCTGATTTATTTCAAGGAAAGGGTCACTTTATGAAGCGACTGTGTCTAAACTTTGTTCAGATAAAAGGCCTTTAACAAAAGGCAGGCTTTGGGAAAACAAGCAAAACTCAGGCTGTGCACTCAGTAAGCACATTTTCTAGTTTTCAGTCAAGAAGTCATTGGCAGTGTCAGTGCTTGAAAACTGCATGGCTCAGACATTTCTAAACCCTTTTAATCCATCACAAAGGGCTCCCTTGATTGTTGCTTTGTTTTTCTGCTGCTGCCCTACAGTATGGCTGCCAGTGTATATTCCTGATAAGCAGTGAGCTATGCAGATGCTGCTAGGTTTCCCTGCTTTCTGTACCACTCAACCTGCCAATGCCTGTGTGAGGGACACAATCATGTGTCACAAACAGCCAGGAGCGGTGACACTCCATCCTCCTCCTGTAGTCCAGGAAACTTAAAAGAATACAAGATTAATTTCCATGGGCCGTGTGGTGCCACCCATAAAAGTCCCTACTGCCATGAATGGGAAGTTCTGCTTAAAACCCGAGGACACAATGAAACCCCCACAGTATTAATGCCATTTTAATCCCCCTGGATTCAGAGTTTGGCATTACTAATGCAATTAATTGTGATAAAAGAGAGAGAGCACAAGCTCCATCTGAATATATACTTCAACACACAATCCACCCTGAGATGTATGGGGAAGCTACATCTCTTTCCTCGTGTGACTGAAACCCCAGCACAGCCTGTCCTACCCAAAAAGCACCACAAATGTCCAAGGGATGTATTCAAAACCAGCATGAGGAAAAAAATGGAGCAGGTCTGAGCACAGCAGCAAGGTGAAACCACCCCAGTGAAAGGCTGTGGATCCCCTGGCAGAGCTGGGGCCACACCACGTACAAGAAGCCCCTGGAAAAAGCTTCCAGGGAAACTAAGGGGACATTGCAGTTCCCAGCAGACTCATATTCACAGCTCTGCTTCACCTCTGCAACCTCCTTTAAAAGCAGTGCATTAGGCAGCATCCCCATGGGGGATTGGAAGACTCTGGGGCCCTGGGGTTGTCAGAGCTCAGTGCAGTGCCAGGATAATATTAATGGAGAAAACATCTGAAAGGAGACCAGCGTGACAGGCACCCCACCAGCACTTCTGTGCACTTATCCCAGAAAGGAGCGTGGGTAAGGGGGGCTACTGCTTCACCCCAGGTGCAGATTTTGAGCAGAGTCTGGGAAACTGAGCTGTTTAACTCAGAGCACCCCCTTTGCTTGCTGCACCCTGACAGCAAGCAGGTACATATGCTCAGGATGCTCAGGTTGTCCTTCATGGCTGGCTGTGCTTTTATCTGTAGGACAAGGGCCCCTGCTGAGATTGGCCATGAAGCAGTGTTCCTTCCCCTTTCCCCTCTTCCTGGGAGGAAAGAGATTACCTATTCACCTGCAAGCAATTTCTTTTTTCCCCAATTCATGGCTACACAAAGAGAGGAAAAGCATATAAACTAGGGTCCTTGCAAATGTTCCCTTTGACCTGGGGACAGGGCACAGGCAGCTGCACTCATATCTGAGCTGCAGGACAGAGGACTGATCAAGGAGTACAGCAGGAAAGCAATCAGGGACACAGAATCAGGAGGAAGAGAAGAAGATGAGGGTAGGGGGAGAGAAATGAGAAAATGAATACAATTTGCTGATCTCTGAAGATCCTGGTGAAACATGAATGGGCCCTGGGTTAAGGAACATCTGTGCATAGTGAGGGCTAGATGATACTGGGAATAAACACAGCAAAGGAGATCAGAGTGAATACATGCCTTATGTTCAAAATCCAAATGGAAAGACATATTTTAATAGTAGATATTAAAATCTAACATTAACAACAAGAAGTAGACAGCCTATCAATTTTTAATAAATACTAATCACCTCTTAAATTCAATTTCTAAGCTGAAAAATATCATCAATATCAAACACTTTTCAGACACACATAATCCTTACCAATCTGTATTAATGCTACTCATTGCAATACCTGCAATATCAACTTCCACAGACATTGCCTGTTCATTTGACTCCCCACCAGCATTTTCATGTACCTCTCCCCTGCAGCTGCTCCTTCTGCAGCACTGTCACTCCCAGCCAGCCTAAAGCACCTAACAGCAAACACCAACAGGGTGCCCAGGTCTACTCAGCTCTTCCCTGCATGACACCTTACCAGCATCAGGGAATAGGAGGGTTAAAACCCTGATGTGTTCTTTAACAGTCTCATGCAACCTTCTGAATGACTGCAGAGCAAAACATCATATTTGGGAAGAACAGCTGGTCTTTACCTTTTCATTACTAACCAGCAGCCTCAGCCTTTAGTCCGTCTTTTGTTTTGGAGCAAGAGGATGCATTAGAGAGGATATGAAAATGTTACCAGAATCACTACAAGCAGCACACAGAGAAACTCAAGTGTGTTAACCCCCAAATCTTTATCTTCTCTTGCATTTGAATGTTCCTATCTTATTTTTCAGTCTGTCTGCTAAATGCATTTACCCCCTTACAGCTGCAAGCTCTTTCAGGCAGGGGCTGAATCTTCTTCTATTGTATTTCTCTTTCAGACACCCAAGGTGAGGTGAGTGCTTAATTAATATGAAGTCACAATGATATGAAACAGCACATGAAAAATATTTATCCAAAGAATAGAAGACTTGGCAGAGTAAATCCACTAAAAATATAAGATTTTCAGCAGGGTTTGTTTTTCTAGTTTTGGAGGAATATTCTGTACCACGGTATATTCTCTGGCCTGACCAATGAGTATGAACTGGAATAAAATGGTATATTAATTTCCCTTGACAATAATTGGAGCAGCCTATGATCTCAGCAACCCTCTGGGTATATTCCTAAGGTCAGAACAAGAGTGTCACAGCCGTTGCTCTTTCATGCCACTCCCTACACATCTTCAGGGAAAGCTACTAATCCACTTAAACAATTACCTTTCAGAGGAAGAGGCAGAGGACTTTATATGAGGATACCTAATAAACAACTCAGCCTGTGAAATATTTGAAAAGCTCACAGAGCAAAGAAGTGGAATACAGCTATTATCTGACATGTAGCACCAATGAATAAAATCGTCACCAGACTGAAACCGCTCGGTATTTTTATTCACGTCTGCACTGCAAAGTGGTTGAAGCCTAAAACTAATGAAGGAAATAATATACAATTCATCATGGTGTAGAGAAAGAAAGACAGACGAGCATAACTCTTGACTCTTGTCACGTCAGTGCCTTTCAAACTTCTCTTTGTGGCAGCTTTTGGGAAAGAACCATATTCTCTGTGCCACATGCCAGCTCTCTTTCATCCTGTGAAAGAGCCATGTCCCCAAACCCTGCTCAGGCTGCGAACAGGAAATCCTCTCAGTTTCTTACTGCTCGCCTGGCACATGCATACAAAATAAGGAAAGATAATCAGTAATCATGCCTAACTTTGAGTTAATGGGGCATAACACTGGAGGCGGATCACTAAGTAGCACTGGAGCTGGAAGTCAGATGCAGACTGCTGCTGTGCCTGGGAAGGGATGATGGGATGCAGGCACAGCGCCTGCCTGTGCTGGGACTACATTGCCTCAGCCCAGCTTGCCTGGCTCTCCCAGAGCAAAGCTTGACTCTAGAAAAAACTTCACTCTTTGCTGGCCACCATGGAGTTTGCATTTCTGCGAGGGGGTGAAGCTTCTCTCCTGTTTTCCTGCATTCTGTGCTGTGCAGGGAAAGTACTGGAGGCAGGAGGGTCTGTGGCTCAGTTTGGGGCTCTCAGGCTCAGATGGAGGGGAGTCTGCAGTGGGCAGTTTGTAAGAGCCCTGTTTCAAGAGCTGCCTGCTGCCAGCACACAGTGCTTGCAATCAGCTGAGTGGGGGACACTGCCCACCCCCAGGGGAAGGATCCCACCCGGGGACAGCAGTGAGCTGGAGCATTGGGTTTGCTGCTGGTGGCAACTCCACAGCACACACACACACACACACAGACACTTTTCTCTAGCTTTTTCTGTCTTAAATAGCTGGACTTTCTGCTTTGCCTGGGTATTTGGGCACTGTTAGTGGGCTTGCAGCTGCAGATTGGCACCTCTAAAATTTTCGTCATGATTTCAGTCAATTTTCACATTTCCAAAATGGAGCAATACCTCATAAAGCACAGTTCTAATGCATATAACACCAATTTGCTGAATGTCAGTGTATACTGACCTTCTATTACAAACACTGGCAGATGGCCATTCCTTTAGTACTCAAGAGTTGCTTGAATAGAAAATCAAGTGATGGCTTAGCCTGTGTTTCGCCTCTGCATCAGTGCCCATAGCAACACGCAGTGGTAGCTGCCTGAATGCAACGCCTCTGCCACCACCAGCTCCTTTCCTGCACAGCAAAGCCATTGGTGATCCCAAGGCTACGATATCCAGTTCTGTCAGAGCTGCTAAATAGCAGGAGGGAGCTCCTGGGAAGAGGACAGGAGCACACGGGCTGCCAGGCTGGAAGCCTCAACCCAGCTGTAGCACATTGCATCCTGTAGAGCAACTGCTGCCTTGTGGAGCCACTGGGGCAAGGAGACACAGGCAGCCTACAAGTAATGTCTTCCAAAAATGGATCGTCAGTGCAATCTAATGGCTGAGGAAAAAGCTGCCTGAGAAGCCAGGGAATGCAGGATTGGATCAGACACCAGCTCTGCAGCCTTGTGTGTGGGGCCAGCCTCTGCAGCAGCTTCCTCCTTCCCGTGCCCACAAAAGCTTTGCAGGTATTGTCTAATAGCCCGATTTCTCTGTATGTGGGCTCTTTCTCCTATCCACCCTACAAGGGCTATTTCCAGAGCAGAGAGCCTGGCAGTGCCCAAGCACAAGTGTCCCAGTACAGCTAATGCACACTGTGCATTGCTCCACATGTGCTCCTTCCCTTTCAGCATCCCTCAGGTCTTCCATTTCAGAGCACAGGCAGCCTGCACATTTTGGAAATCTTAAATGTGCTGTTTTGGGATGTTTTGGGAAATTGGAAGTGGCATAGTGAGTATCCAAGTGTTGCACCATCCTGCACTCCTGACCTCTTTCCCACCAGGACTCTGCTTTCTCCCTCCCATGGGGAGGTACTCAGAGGTTCAAGGCCAAACTGGGTGATGCTCCTGTGCATCCAGCTGAATTCTCCCACTTAGGGGTGCAATCTACATTTCTTTGTGCCAGACCAAACCTGTGGCTGAGTTTTGATTCTGCTGGCAGGGCCACTACAGTCTTCCAAGTGTTTTTGGTTGGTTTGCAGAGATGCTCGGGATCTCAGGGATGTTCCCCACCAGACTCTTGTGGTTCTTTTAATAGGCTGTGAAATTTTGGAGTGAAACTATTTAAGCCTTCTGACAACACAACACATCTCCAGGTGCCTTTCTCCACAACAAACATCCATTGTACGTCCTTCTTCCCTTACAATGCGGATTAATTTTAACCCTCACAACAGCCTAATGGAAAGACCGTGCTGCACTTCAAATGCCAAACACTTGCTGAAAGCTTTCCTTTGTTAGCGCCTCCTGGTTTAGTCACCAGCAGCTTCTGAAAAGATTCCACAGAGTTAGTGTTTCCATTTCTTTTAATTCGCTCGCAGTGATGACACAGCCATAACACAGCTGTGTTCCAGCTCAAAGGAGCCGAGTGCGGATGCTGCCCACTGCTCCTCGGCCCCTGCTCCCTCCCTGGCTCCTAAGTGGGGCTGCTGCTCTTGGAGGATACAGTGACATTTTCCAATCTTGGGTGGAAAACTTCTTCTAGAGAAAAACCTCTTCTGGGGTTTTTTTTTCCTCCTCATTATTTCTTCTTCTTTTTTTTTTTTTTTTTTTTTTTTTTTTTTAATTTGACATTTTCTCTGTGAAAAGCTGACCTAATTTTCTGGGAATAATGTAAACGGTTCTACACTCAAAGCACTGCACTGGAGAGTTTATAGATAAAGCTGAACTATTTTATGGTTCAATTATCACAAAGTACAGGGGATCCCTGTTGCATTAACACTTCATGAAGATATTACAGCGAGGGCTTCCTTGTTCTTTTCCATGTAAGTTAGGATTTGCCAGTAAAAACTTCACTGCAGCTCTGTCACTACAAAATCCATTAGCCCTGCCAGTAAAAGACATGTTAAAGGCATTTTCCTAAACGACTGTATCTGGTGTTAGTATTCATACCAATTCCTTGCCCTGTTCTGAAGAAAGTCTTAAATTGTCTTTTCTGATGCATAAAAGATAAGAGTTATTATGGAAAAGAGCTATTCTGGGATTAGAATAGGCAAAGAAAAGGCCATGAAGCAGGGACAAAAAGGGTTGGCAGTGACACTGGTGCTGTAGCAGTAGCTGGTTGCCACTGTGCTGCTGGACTGATGTTAGGATAGGGATGTCCAGGTCATCCCAATATGAGTGGTGACAAATTCCCTTCCTGCAGCAGGATGTGGGACAAGTCATGCTGGCAGAGCCCTTTTCCCTGTTTCATGGGCTGTGGAGAAGCTGCAGGAGACTCCCATCACCCTCCACCATGCCAGGACAATCTTCTAGATTATCTATTATGTATTATCTATTATTAATCTATTCTAGATTAGGCTGGGGTAACCTGTGTTTCAGACTAGGGTAGAGTGCTCAAAGTTCACTCATCAAAGGGTCAAGGTAGTGTTTTGGGGTACAGCCTTAATGTATGTGTGCACTAGATAAAAACATGGGGCAGGAGGATTGGAATTGTCTGGCCTATTCTTCTTATTCAAGAGTTTTCTCTTTAGGGAACTGAGCTGTGGAAATCACTGAGACCCTGCTTGGGTGCATTTTCCTATTGACCAAATTTTAAGCAAGCAATTCCATGATAGACTTGCAGTTTCAACACCAGATTTTCTGACATTTCTGTCTTGTTTAGGTTTTTTATTTCCCAAAGAGCAAGGTTTTTCAATTTCTTACATCACATATTCTGTCGGTCAACGCCTTCAGCAATTTGGACTGTTAGCAAAGGAATAGATGTACCACAGTCATCTTCCTTGGTGGTACCTGAACCAGCAGCCTTAGGTGTGGCTCAGGTCTGGCTTCCAGTTCTCCAGCCATATCCAGGAGCTGTGGAGATACACTCATGCTCTTGAAGGAAATCGTTGTTCATCTGTTGCTGGTGTGTGCTTTCATTTCTATGAGAGTCTAATTAGGTTCAGTGATTAGGAGTGCTAATAGGCATAACAATCCCACAGAAATTTACCTTTCAGAAAGAGAAGGGCAGCAAAAATGCCCAGCAAAGGAAGGAAAAAAAAGAGAGGAAAATTTTAAAAAACACAAAGCAACAAAACTCTAACAATTCTGTGCAGGATAAAATAAATAAATAAATAAATAGCCACTATGCAAATGCCTCTACCTATCTATCAGAGATTGTTGTAAAGGCAAATTAGTTAATTGCTGCAAAGTGCTTTGAAAATGAAAAGGGATATATAAGAGGTGATTATTATTATTCACAACAATCTGGTAGGTGAAGGCATCTGTCTATTTTGCTTTTTATGTCCCCAGAGCTTTCCCAAAGCAACATTAGAAGAAAGGAAAAGACCTAAAACAGGAGAAGAACAATCCCAAAATGGAGAGAAAAGGCCTGTGACATTTGTGAATAATAAAAATAACAAGCTACAGATCAGCTTAAAAAATACCATCAGGAGTTTAGGGTAAGAAAGCTACACTGAGGTGCATTTGAACTGATCTTAATGGATATGGAGATCATTAGCAGTGTGCTGATACTGCTGAACTGACACGGAAAATATTAATTTAAATAGGAATATCTTACATTAACTCTATAACTGCATTAATATGCAAATCAGTCAAGCTTCCATGTCCTATGCTTTGGCCCTTTTGGTACTAGGCAGAATATCTGTTTTGTGCCAAAATTTACACAAATTATAAAGGGTAAAGTTTTTATCCCATCACAGGATCTGATGCAATTCTGCAATCTAAAACGTTCAAAGATGATGTAATGAGAGCCGTAATTTAGCCTACAACTAAATCACACATTTATCTCCAGAAGCTGTAGAATATCATCCAGGCCTCTGAATACTTATATTATGTGTTAACTCCCCTTGCACTGGCAAACCCCAGGGAGCTATTCTTGTGCTTATGCTAAGTGCATGCAAAAGTGCTAGCAAGATCACTACACTAATTTTCAGCATCAGAAAGTAAAATAATGCCTATACTGAGGCAAGACTCCTGATAAGCCTGTGAAATACAGCATTTCATAGCTGTGGATTTCATAGCTGTGGAAGAATTAACTCATTTTTCCTTTTTTTTTTTTCCCTTCTTCTCAATTATCACTTGCTCTAGCTATGAATCACTTCAGAGCTCATTCCTTAAAGGTATCCAAAATTCCCTCAGGTGTTTTGACATAATTCTATTACATCTTATTTCTGTTTAATATTAAATTCTCTCCTGCATGCTTAAATAAACCTGGAAACCTTTTTAGGGAGCACAGCTTAATGGGGAACTAAGAACATGCACGCCGAATGTCACCATCTTACATATGTTTTATTATTAATGGTAATTCATGCAGAACCAGCCACTTCACAAGGAGAGACTAAACACTTACATAAAGCTAGGTGCTTCTCTCTGGCCTTAATTTGTTTCTGTACTTGAACACTGGATTCCCTTTCAAAAAATAATTATTCCCATAAAGATTAAAAACCAATAACCTAGTCTCTTTCTGTGAGGAAAACAAATACAGAGGCTTGAGTGGGAATGCTGGAAACACTTTCTTGGCGGCTCTTCCAATAAGCTACAGTGTAAGAGGTCTTCTCCTGGGTCAGGACGTGTGTGTACTGAGAGAAGGGACATGGAGGATGGAGCCTGTTTGTTCCAGTGTGTTTCATGGCATTTTCTGTCTTGTCTGTAATACATTTTCTTACTGCTTCTTCTATTAGTTGATAGGGATGGCCTTCCAGTATGAAAAGCAGGCAGCTTCTGCTGTTTGTGTCTTCTACCCAGAGTGGAGAGATTCTCCAGAGTGGGGTGTTCTCTCGTTTCTGATGCAGGGCCCCATCTGTCCAGGCAGGGCTTTGTCTTCTGCTTGCAAGAACTATGGACACACAGGCACTTCTGGTAGCTCAGAGTCTCTCCAAATTTGCCCAGAGAAGCAGGAATAGTAGAAGAAATAGGGACAGGATAGCTGAGACGAGATTTCCACCTCACCTCTTTCAAAACTGGTGTTCCCTTGGGTGATTTACACACCCTTCTGAGTGAGCAGTGAAAATGCTCTTTGGAGTGGTAGATGGTGATTCCAACCACTGGTCATGAAGGACACATCCTTTCAGACAGACTGGACTACACACACTGAAATGGAAGGTTTGGCAGTAAATCCAGATATGCCTTAACTGAAATATTTACATGTGTAACATTGCCATAAAATCTGCATATTAACAGTTCTTAAATTATTTCTCTCTCCTCCCACCTCTATCATAGTTCTTTCCCAATTAACCAGTTAGCTGTCTCAGTCCAAGAATCACAGGGAACTTGGTCAAGTCAGTGGCAAAGGAAGACTGTGTTTGCTCCATTTTTTCCTCTGCTTTTGGAAAACGTGGGCGTGTTTGCTGTGGGGAACAACTGCAAAAGGAAGAATGTTAAGTGACAAAGGTGCCAAAAAACAACAGGAAAGAAAAAGCAAGGATTCTTGGATTATAACAACCTTTCCATTAAAAAAAAATAAATATATATATACATATAGATATATATATAAATCTCATTAGTGCATGATGTCTTTTTGTGGTCCTTTGGTATCACGTATCTGTTGGCATAAAAGAGAAAGCTGTGATATAAATCTGACGCTGCTTGTCAAGACACTGGAACATTATTCTAATAAGGCATCTACCATATCCTTTTCAGAATCCAAAGACATCCATCAAAGCCAAAGACTGGAAGGGATAGCTTTGACTTTATATTGCTAGGCACTGTTTTGATTGTTTTGGAGAAAATGTATTACTATTTTTTTGTTCTTTTTCAGGAATGCAAAGCTGGAATTTGAACAGGAAAGAATCTGACATTTTGTGAGTGCTGGAAGAAGTGCTCATAGATATATCTTGCATTTTCCATCCTATTTTTGACTGTGGCATAGTCACAGGTATCTGCTGTGAGCATGCAGTGAGTATTTCTTGTCTAGCTAGCAATAATGAGCAGTACAAGTGAATAGCATTGCACTGACATTTATATCTCCAAAACTTTGCCCTACCAAGTCTAACTACACACTTCAGGTGATAAATAGGTTTTTAATGTGGGGGGGGGGGGGGGGGGAAAGGAAATTGGAGGGCTGAGCCAAAACAGATGCACTAAGGACAGTGAGAACTCCCACTGAGGGATGCATCATGAATAGCACAACCAAAAAGTCTTGTGTGGCAAGCAAGTCTTCATCTCAAATTCTTTGGAAACTGAATAAGCAGGATTAATTTCCCTGCCAGTCACAGAGCTGGCTTTCAGTTGAGCTGGGTCCCCATAGCCCAGGTCCCCATTCCTCACCTGGCCTCTCTGGCTGCAAAGCTGAAGCAGCACACTGCTTCATGCCTCTCTTTTCTCACCTGCAGAACTTGCATGCTACCTATCCACCCTACAATGACATTACAAGGCTAATTTAATCTACAGCTATATGGGCCTTCTGGGACAGCTGGAGAAAAGGTGCTAAAGCAGACACCATGCTTTTTGTTATCAGTAGAAGTGGCATTTGAGTGCCAGCTGAGGGCTGCTGGAGCTGGATCCAGGCATCAGCTGCGGCTATCGGTCATAATGACCCAGATGATGAGAGTGGCTGAATGGGGAACAATTTTGGTGACCTGCAAAAGAGCTGCATTAAAAATGCAATCTCTTGTGCAGCCAGAATTTAATTCAGTGCCTGCAGAAACTAAAATCTTCTCACACCTTCTCATGGAGGAAATTAATTAATGCTTTTTCTTCACAAGTGTTTTTGCTTTTGAACAAACAAACCGAGAGAACAAATGAGACCGATAAAGTTTCTTGGAGGATCATGTTAGGAGGATGGAAGGCAGTGGAGGTGACATGGACGCTTCCCAACACTCAGGAAAAATGTTTTGACTTTTGTTTTTCTTTGGTCTCTTTACCCTTCTCCCACTCCTCTTGCTGTTGCTGACAGCAGCATGCCAACAGCCCCATGTCTCTGGCACAAAATCTTTAAGGTCACCTTGTGAAAGTGGGTGCCACGTTACCCACCCACTGCAGCCCAGTTATCCCACCCACTGCCTCCTATCCCACATTTTCCATGACAGAGCAGACAGAGAGAGGCTGGACTTTGCTTCAGAAAATGAAACAGCAAGGGGACCCATGCCTGTGGCAGAGACAGCGTGGAGACACCTTCCCACTTCCCTTACCCAGTTTCTTCCATGGCATCTAACAGAGAGAGCTGTGTGAATAAATATTGATACTAAACATAGTCAGGAATGAGAATTCATGATCTAAAATTACACAAATATTTGGGAATTTAGACACTATAACTCAAGTGGCACTTAATCTCCAAGTGCAACCAAAAATATGTAACTCCTCGGTTTACTAGCAGTGTCAGCTCCCCAAGTGTGGAGCTGAATAATTTAGAGTGGAAGAGAAAAAGAGAATGGCTGAGCAGGGATTTTGCTGGAGAGGAGAGGAGCTCCCCTTCAGATTCACTGGTGACTTTTCCTGGCTGGATGGGGAAGGGATATTCCAGGTCACCTTCAGGACAAACCCCATAAAAAACAGCCACACATGCAAACCCCACGGCCCTTCAGCCTCCTGCCTGCAGGCTCCAGGAGAGAAATGGGGGGCAGGGAGGGAGACGAATGGGGGGCATGCAGGAGTGCACAGTGCTGCAGCCTTCCCGTGGCCAGGGAGGCTGCCCAACACCTGCCACCAGCCAGGCTCAAATCTGAGAACTACAGCTGTAGCATAAAGGCGGATTATCACCCATCCAAACCAAATTCAATTATCATATCTATGCTGCTTCTCTATTTCTGTAACTGGAAGGCTATTATTAGGCTCCCTCCCTCTCTCCCTCCCTCTCGCTCCCTGTTTTTAATACATCTCCAAGTAATGCTGCTGTAAAACATTCAGAAAAGTAAACATTAGCTTTAGGCCATTTGATTATCAGTTTTCCAGAACACTTCGTTCTGCCCTGTGTTACTCCATACTCCTTTAATACAAAAAAAAAAAAAAAAAAAAAAAAAAAAAAAAAAAAAAAAAAAGATGGACTGAGATGAGTTTAATGAATCCACACTACAGCAATTCCTCTCTCTGTCTCCAGTGATGGCTCTGGCTCAGTCTCAGAGTGGCAAAAAAAATGCCACTCTTGCTTGGATGGAAAAGAAGTGAGGAAATAGGTTTTCCCTGGGGAAAAAAAAAAAAAAAAAAAACCAAACCACCAGATACTATATTTCTTCCTGTCCTAATTGCTAAAATATTTCTTAGCAGGCTTCCTATCTGTACCCCTACTAATGAGTACTTCTTTTCTGCTGCTAGAAATGGGAGATGGCTGGGTGGTGAGAGGGTGAGAGCGATGCAGACCCTGAGATGAGGGAACCAGTCCTCAGCACAGGGACTCAGCATCCCAGAAACACATTCACTGCCAGTGTTCTTTCTGATGCTGCTCATTTACACCACAAAGTGCATTGTCTTTCCCTTGGGGTTGCAGGACAGCAATGGATAGCCCTTCACATGTGCTCACCTCCTGCAGAGCTCTGTGCCCTTTGTGCCAAGGGCTGGCACTTTACTCTAGGGAGAAGCTTATATATATTTTTGTGGGTTGGTGGCATATTTCTTTTTTCTGTTAAACACATATTTTGAGCAGGAATTGCCCCTCACAGGCATGGTGAAATAAAGCCTGTACACCTAAGCTGTAGGAACACAGAAATGAAAGTGTTAGTAAGAGCTGAGTTAATCCTTTGGGACACACAATATGTCTTTGATGCCTTTTAACATGACCATGTGTGAATAAGACACAAAAAGGGCAAAATCTTTGCTCAGTTCTTGTGGGGCAACCATAATAAGTGCAATAAATCATACTCTTACACCCTAACTTTTTGGTTGTAACAGGTGTTTGTAGCATCCTGACTTTCATTTCGAAACTACTGTATGACTTAAACCCCTTTATCTTTCACACAGATCAGAGAGTTTCACAGATAATAAAGCAGTTGGGCAAAAACATAAAGATTGAAGAGGTAAGGTCTCACTTCTGTACTCTTGGGAATTAGCTAGGAGCAAAGAGAGGGGCTCTGGCTTCTGTGCTACAAATTCCACCCTCCATTAGCATTGCCTGCTCAAGACATGACTCAGGGTCACATATAGGTCAAGTGTGCTGAGGTCTGGGGTGTCACTCAGCTTACAGAAACATCCTTCCTTCTGCATGATGAAGAGAATGTGGCTCACTGATGTAGCTCAGATGAATCCCTCAGGCCACAACCCTGAGCACACAGATTTCTGCCTCTTGCAGTGACTGGTACCAAATACTCCACACCAAGGCAGGTGTGAGCCTTCTGCCCCACAGACACAGGAATGGGCAGATCTAAGCTGTATGGGGAAACTGAGAACATGAAAACTTAGTGATTCCCTGCTTCATTCTGCTGAGCTGCAAATATTGTACAAATATTGTAGCCAGACTTTTTTAAAATGGATTTTTAAAGCTTTTGGAAAAGATTCTTATTTACATCATTCTGATTGTATAAAGGGATAGAACTGAGCCAAGTTTTTTAATTAACAACTCATGTAGCAGAGAATTCAGCATGAAATACAGAAGTACTTCCTCTCTCTTATGTTTTGGCCATGTGCAACCATAACACCACATAACATTAATGACAGTTGCATGACCATGCACCAGAGCAAAATCTCCTGGGATGCTAATTGGTTTGTAGGATTGGTGCTTGACATCCTGCTCATGTCTGTAGACTGGGATAAGGCCTGGGGCTTAGCCACACACCATTTGTTAAATACGGGAGTTTCTTCATTTCCTTTGTTTTACTCCCCCTGATTAAAAATTTAGCAGTGATGCTGTGCAAAGGTGAGCCTACAGGCACTGCACTAGAGCCACCTTGGAAAACAAAGGCACAAAGAGGAGCTGGGGAGGAGATAGGGATGTGGGCTGGGATCTTGGCAGCAGCAGAAAACACCCAAGGGAGACACAGAAACCATCTCTTGGTGGGAGAGGATGGGGGAAGAGAGAAATGTGGCAGAATTTGGAGGAGAAATGAAATAACTGAGAAATGAGCATTGTGAGCTACCTGCTCTGAGGGCTGAAGGCTGGGGTGGCTTCAGCCAGGGGCTGGGGCACCTCTGCTGGCCTGGGCACTGGCTGGACACCCTTCCACCAGCATTGGCCACCTTGGCCTTGAACAAAGTGGCTTGGTGGGCACTGGGCAAGGAGGAGCCTTTCCCACAGGTTCGTGTCTGGGGGTGAATTCATGCTGTTTTCCTGAAATCTCAGAGCTCTTTCAATTTCATGTAACAGGAGAAACCTAACAGCTGGTGTAGTTTTTCACTTCAGCTGTTTAATGTGGCGTCTGTGATTCAGTTTGCACCAGCAAAAATTAGGGTGAGGCCAGAATCAAACCATTCTTGTAAGCAACAGCTTTGGGTCATTCCTGAGTACCCCTGCTGTGGGGAGGGGCTCAGACTTGCTCAAGCTGCTACTTCTCTGTCTGGCAAACACTGAAGTTTGTTACCTGCTAATGCAAAAAAGACAAAAGGCAAAAAAAAAAAAAAAAAAGGAAATAGGGAAGTGAAGTAGTTCAGTGCTGTTATTTTGCTGTGGTGTTTGTCGTCGTCCAGTTTGCTTGCTGAGAACGATGAGAGATCACAAAATTGATAATCCTCACTGGTATTTTCTCAGAAGTATTTCCTGCAGAATGCGAATGTCTCTTTTCTTGTAGGCAGATGGACAGAGCCTGCAGGATCACATTTACTGGAGAGAAACCAGCTTTGAAAAGTTTCAACAGCCGGCATGGTATCTGGTCCATCTCTATTGAAATGAGTTCATTATCATTCATTTTTTGCCAAATGCCAATCAGTCCTTAAATCACTGTTGAAATTAGGATGTTAGAAAAAAAAAAGTCTAAAAGTCTCCACAGATAGATTTTTAACATTTGCAGGAGTATTTTAGAACTATTTCTCCAACAGTTGATGCTATATAATTAATGTATATAACAAAACAGACACAGCAAACCTTCCAAAAGGTGTTGGGGCTTTATCATTATGTGGGTGCAGAAAGAAAGCAGCAAAAGTTCACGAATTCTTTCACCTACTCATTTGCTAGTGTATCACATTTCAGATGAGATGGAAATTTATTTTTTCAAGAGACTGATCCTCAGTGCCCATCCATTCTTTCTTTTTCAAAGGGCTATGCTGTTTTTCTGCAGAGATTCTGATTTTGCACTCAGAAATTTATCATCTTCCTAGTGCTGGTCCTCTTAAACAAGTGTTTGTTAACATATCATGAAGAGACTCCCATTCAGACTGTCATACTGTTCTACCAGATTAAGGTATTTGCATATTTTCCTGCAAAATAAACCCATTGTCACAGTGGATTGATAGGAAATAAAGAAGGCAGAAAAATGCAGATTTTAGCATGCAAGCCCATGTCTTTCACCTATTGTGTAATTGGTTTGTGTTAGCTGATTAGTGAGTGTGATGGTTTGAGAACACAAAGTTTTGCCACTCTTTTTTTCCATTTTAATGATAGCAGATACACAAATAAAATAAAGGAATGTCACCTCTTGTAGTCCATGACAAGAGCACAACAAAATTACAGACCACCATCTTTCTAAAGTATCCTGAAACCTTGAAAAGAAAGATGACAGATACACGATGCTGTTCCAGAATGGTGCAACCTTACAATTTGCCAGGGAGAAAGGAAGGAGAAGTGAACAAATTAGAAAGGAGGGGGGGAAAAAAAGAAAGCAAGCAGCTGAAAATACTTTTAACTATGTGCCTTAAAGAAAAAGTTGAATTTTAGCAAAAGCAGCACCCTAGTGGTCTCCAAGTTTATTATTCCATGCAGATACTAACAAAGGGAAGACGTTAAGTGTCCATGTGCTCCATGTCCCCTCCTTGCTATCTGTGAATGCCCAAGTTCTGTCTCCTGTTTGACAACCACGTGGCACTTCTGACAGACTCGTGGGAGGTCATGTCTAAATTAATCTTCTGAATTTGTCCATGTGGGATGAATAACATCACTCATTTTTGGGGGTGTATCTGTGTACAAATACACAGAGCCAAATTTCTCCGATTCGCCCAGACTGGCCCTTGGAGCCTGACAGGTCACCAGCCACAAAACATCTCCAGGTTAAATAACATGAGCCACATATTAATGGACTGAAAAGCCATGAAAATGCCTAAAAGGATACTGATTCTATAAGGGACACAAATGTCTGACTGAAGATTCTGTGATACACAGCTGAAATTACGTCCAGGCTACTTCGGATGCTAGGAGCATTGCCAATAGTCAAAAATTTTTGTCCCTAAAATAAATGAGGTTAAAATGGACTTTTTCCCGAGTGAGCAGCTTCACGCATTTTGCTTTTTATTGGCTTCCTTCTCTGTGTTCTTTTTCTTCTTCTCTGTGATCTCTTTCTTCTTCTTCTTCTTCATCTCTTTTTTTTCATCTTTTGGTCTCAAGCAAAATAAAAGGACGTAAACCATTAAAAAGGAGAGAAAAGTATAAAAATCATGAGGATTTTTTTCACGGCCACCACTACAGTTTGGAAGAAATAAAAAACAAACTCAAACATTTGCTTTTGAGATGCTTGAGAGTAAAAAAAACAAACAAAACAACAAAAACTAAAACAAAAAATCCACCTCCTTTCATTCAGTGATAACATTTGCACTGATTATTTGCAAATCTGTTTAAAAAGCATAATGCACGTTAACATTAGATCTCCAAGGTATTGGCTTTTCCAAAGTCACAATGAGAGTTTTAGCCTCTCTCCCACAAATATTTTGCAACAAGAGAAAATGGTTTCCCACTCACTCTGTGTTTTGTTTCCCCCAGATGCCACATAGCTCTCCTTTGTTTTAATCCAGCAGTACCTGCACCCACCTCGTGTCACGCTAGCTCTGTGCCATCTCTGGTGTCATCTCACTTCCTTGTCTGTGCTAATAAGGAACATTTAGGAGAGGCTCCGGCTCCGGCACTGCATTAATGAAGCACTAACATTTGTTAGGAGAGAGATTCAGCGATGTTGACAAGTGACTTTGCTGATCAGAGGAGCGCAGTTGGGTTGGAAGGAACCTGTGTTCTTGAAATGTGGGAGGTGAATTATCTCAGTATTCAAAAAAATAAACAGAGACAAGTTTGATGAGTTTAAATTCACAGAAGAGCTTTTTAATATTTCCTGAGGTTCTAATCAAAGAAGCATCTTAACTGGTCCCAAAGGGAAATGAAAGATGAAAGGAGCTGACACTGATGCCCACTCTACCTTGCCTGGCTGCTACCGGGGGTTTTTTTGATTCTTTTTTTTTGCTTGTTACTAAAAATATCTCAGCGGTTAAGAATTAACAGTAGGAAATTAATGCAAAGTCACAAATAAAAATCCATCGCAAAACGTAGCATACCTTTAAAATTTTAACATCTAGTAAATTTAAATCGAGGAAATTGACATAGATTGGATGAAAGAAGATACAGCACCTCTAGCTTATGCCAACTAAAAATAAGAATTATTAATGAAGCTAGGCTTTCTTCTGCTGTGCACATTAATTATTTATGATAATAATACTCCGTACTGCCATATTAAAGAATTTTCTGCACCCAGCTTCCCAGAAAACTCCATCTTCTGAAAGCCTCAACATGTTAAAAAACACAAAAGAATGAATTCCTTTCAGTGTATTTATTATACTGGAAGATGAATATAGTCTTGGGTTATTAAACTGGAATGAAAAACACATCTTATTAGAACTTACATGGTGATTTTTATTCTCACTAGTTTCATATAAACTTAATGATGCAGACTGCATTTTTATGCTCATCTATTTTAAAATGGTGCCTGGAGCAAAAGAAGCTTCCATTAATGCCAGTTTGGTATTTCAAATACAATTTGATGTAATTTACTTCAAATATATGTGAACAGAGAAGGATAATGTTGAGAGTATTTGCTGGATTCAGATCTGGGTTAGCTCATGGCAGTGATTTGTTAAAACACAAGTTGTATGAAACAGAAGAAAAAAAGAAAAGGAAAATGAAACTGTTTTTCAAAATATAGGGTAAAATTAATATCTTTATAAAGATGTTGGGGGAAAATTAATTTGAATTGTCAGAGTTTAAATAATTAGTTCTGAAAATAACATTATTATTTAGAAATCAACAACAAATGAAACTCATTTAATAAGAGTATTGGACCATATTTTTTCTTAGAGCTGTTGTATTTGTTTTGATCAATCTAAAATAGACTATGACTCATTTTTTTATGTATATCCAATCATTTATTTCCAATCAAAGTTTCATGTAACTGTATCTTTTGTTTTTCTTGTAGCAGAGACACTTGTACTTAAAAGCACACAGAAGCATCTGCAGAATGTGGGCTATGGCAGGGACAGGGGTCTCATGCAAGGAAAGGAGTTTTTACAACCAAGGAATGCATAGAAAAAAATTAAAATTCATGGCAAAAAATGTGTGCTTGAAAATGGTAAGGGTCTGTATGTGTGAATGTAATAGCATGCTATAAATCCACACTGTGTTATCTGCATCTACACAGAGTGCCACTCTTCCAGTGTATCTTGTGTGCCAAGGGACAGCATTTCGAAGCAGAAAACATTGCAGCAGGTGCAAGGTGCTGGTTCTGCTTTCCTCCTGCAGCTGGGATCCCCTGGCAGGGATTTCCACCCCCTGCTACATTGGGACACCCACCATTTCCACAAGCAAGGAGAAAACACAGTTATTGCCTCCCTGCTTTTACTGCATTTCTGCCTGTGCTTTCTTCCTTCTTGTTTTTTCTCTTCCAGGGGTTTGCAGGGGGGGGGGGGGGGGGGGTGAACCTGAGATCAAGTAAGTGGCTTTAGGGTAAGATTATAAAAGCATTGGTGAGATGTAGGCACATGACCCCTGTGAGGAGACTTTATGCCTCGTTCCTCTAGGGCGTTTGTTAAGGCTTACTCCTCCTTATGAATTTCCTGAACCTCTTTCACACTCTGTCCTTCTGAAGATAAATGCTACCCCTGCCAGAGCCCATGGCATTGTAGCCTGTCAGCAGGTGGTCACAGCTCTACCCTCTTCTCATGGCTGGGCTGTAGAAAACCCTTGAAAATTTAGGCAGCACCAGTTTCCCTGAGAGGGGCTCCTGGGAATGCTGGTGAGCAGCACCAGTGATGGACAGGCATCCCCTGCAGGGCAGTGTCCCTGCACGAGGGGCTCCACACAGCAGGGTGGCTGGGCTACACAACCCACCACCTCTCTTCTGCCTGGGAGGCTGAGGAGAGCCTGCCCCAGAGCAAGGGCCCTCATCCCAGGTGGATTAGACAGACCCCTTTCTGGTTTATTTCCATGAAGTAAATAATGGAGAACATTTGTAAAGGAATCCAATGGAAAAAATATTCCTAATTCCTTAATTCAGGCAAGGATTGGACAAAGAACTGTTTCTGGAGGAAATGTGTCACAATATCACTTCATAAAGCAACAACAGCTTTATGAATGTGTTCATAAGTTTCAGCATACACATAGAAATTGTTATAAGCAAAATGAATGCCTAAGAAAATTAATGAGCATATTTAGTGTTAAGAAATAGACTCTGTTTCCTCTGCCTGGGACAATGAAGTGAACACTGCATGTGACCTCATGAGTTACACCATTGCAAAGATTTTTAAAATCATCAGCATTTCAAAGCTACATGTTGGATTTTTTTTTTTCTTAAATCCAGGCATTAATGCTTTCAAACCAGCCAGCCCCATCACCTGAAATGCATATCTTCATTTGTTCAGTTCTTTGTTTAGACAATGGCAGAGGCATGGCCTGTGCTAGAGAGATGTTTAGTGTGCACTGGAGAGAGACGTTAAGATAAATCATGTTATTAAAAAATGAAAAGAAAAATGCCACCTGCTTGTTTAGTTTGAGATTTCATTTTTGTGGAAACTGTACTCATTTTGACCCAGGGGTGCCCCTCATGAGTCAGTGGCAGCACATACAGGCATGGAGCAGGGGGAGAATCCTGTGCTGGGTCCTGTCCTCTGTTCACTTGTGTTCCTGACAGGGAGGGCAGTTCCTGGATCAACAAATAACCACTGAACTGTGACAGATTTCCTGAATTCAGTGATTAAAGAGTCTTCAAAGTCAAAAGGAGATCACAGCTTGGGTGAAAATGCTGGTGGAGGTCAGCTGCATTAAAAGCGATTATGCCTTAGTACCTCACAGCTCTTGCTCAAAAACCAGGTAGTCAGCTTGAGGGATATTTTGACCTTTTCCACTTTTCATCTCTCTGTTTCTGATAAAACAAGCAGGATGACCTCTGCAGCACACACTTCTCAAGCTGGTATTGGACTGACACACATAGTGAAAGCATGAGACCTTTCCTTTCATCTTTTCTGAAATGGTCAGGTTTGAGATTGCTACTGGAGAAAACCTTCCCTAGAGTGAACCTGAAGCCATCATCACTACTATATCTGATATTTAGAAAACACTTATTAACTAATAATAGCTACTTTCTTACTTACTTACTAATAGGTACCTTTGAGCTGCCTTTCAGCTGTCAATGAGTTTCACTTCAGACATTTGGTCCTGAAACAAGTATAGCACCTGCAAGATGTTTTCTGTTGATTTGGTTTTATTTTTGACAAACAGGAAAGAAAAGAAAATCGAATAAAACACTGCATTCATGAAAACAGTCCAGCACTGTTTCACCATAAATCAGCTATTGCTGATTAGATCTTTAATGCAGTGGATCAATGTCTCAGCTGACATGAATGAACTTCACTGTGCTGTCTCACACAAGCTAAGGTTCTGGTGCAATGTCTTTGCCAACATCATAAACACTCTCTGGACGTTTCCAGTGCACTCAGCAGCTAGCACCTGCTGGGCCACAGAGCAAAGCAAACCCACTGGCGCTCACTTCAGTTCCGGAAAAATCGAGGCAGTATGAAAGGAAACAAAAAACATCATGTAGCCTGGACATAAATAAATGCTATTAATCCTTACTTTATCTGTAATTAAATAAAGGAATGCTCTACAAAGCATCCACACACAAATGACTTTATCATTCAGTATGCTTTTCTAGCTTACTCTGATCCTATGCATTGTCCCATCCTTCCAACAAACAGCTCCATTGCCCACCAGGCTGGTGGCAGCAGGTGCATGAGCAGTTGCTCAGTCCCATATCGATGCTTCTGTCCCCTGGAAGGTGCCAACCACATCCCAGGCTGGCATGGAGATAAAAGGCATGAGAGACTTTATGCACTGGGGTTTTCTGGGCTTGAGATATACAGGAGACTCATATCCATGCATGCACTCTGGACCCATCTTCACTTTTCCACCTCCTCTTCCCTAGCTGTGATGTTGGCAAATGAACTGGAGAGAAGAGGGCAATTGCCCTTGAGCCTTAACAAATGCAAAATATAGAAGGAGTTGAAACTTGTGGCACTTCCTTCTGCCTGTACAGTTAAACCCCCTACAATTAAGAGACAGGGGTGACATTCGGGTATTAGAATACAAGTAGAAGTGTCTTCTTCCTTCCTGGAAGATAAACAAAATGAGAAGTAGGTAAAGTCAGAAGTACCAACACATCACTGCCTATTTATGGCACTTGAAAGAAAAATCTAATCTGTGATTTACTCATTTAAGTGCCATTTCAGTTCACCTACAATGTCATGACCTTCTCGATGATAGTTATATATGGCATGAGGCATGGACAGAATGAAGCTCTTGCATATGTAGAAATGAGTTAAAAATGAATGTTCTGTCCACCCTACTTTACTAGTGCTGTGATTTAGTAAAAGACTAGTTGCTGTCAGATCCAGTAATTTGAGTCTCATCTTACAAGGAAGTATATATGCTGATGAAAAGCTGCTTTAGCAGCAGAGAGACTGCTAATTGTTTGATTATACAGGTCTTCACATTAATGAAGCACTATTCCATGGATTTGGAGCATGGCGTGCAACCAAATTACCACCCCAGCACTCAAGCTGTGAAATCTGATTATTCATTAGCCAGTCAGTGAGTGGTACAAACATCTTTTCTTTTTTCAAACCGTCAAAGGAGAGCTACTGCTTTTTTTTATCCCCACTCTTCCCTTTAAGAATAGAAGGGTTTGGACTTTTATCAATGATAGTAGCTTACTTAAGAATTTAAGGATAAACATGTTATGTAAAGGGGGCCTCATTTTTCTCCAACTGTGCTCTTCTTGTATAATTTATCCCTTATGTTTACTTAGTCCTGGCCTCCCCAGAGCCTGTCACTAACTGACAATTGTGGTGCATTTAATGAATTGAGAGTAGACTATACCCTCCTTAATTGACAAGAGTTACTCAGAGATAAGGAATCAAAGTGGGGAAAGCTCACAGTGCATCTGCCTCTACCAGGCAGACCTGACTGAAGATGGATGGTTGTGAAACTAATTTTCAAAGTTCTTTCACCATCTTTTTTTTTATAAACTTGACATTTTTAAGGGGACATTTCTCTCTCACATAAACAATGAAATGGAGAAAAAAAATGGATGTTATTAGCAGAAAAGCCTTCTTTCCTTCTTTCCTTCTTTCCTTCTTTCTTTCCTTCCTTCCTTCCTTCCTTCCTTCCTTCCTTCCTTCCTTCCTTCCTTCCTTCCTTCCTTCCTTCCTTCCTTCCTTCCTTCCTTCCTTCCTTCCTTCCTTCCTTCCTTCCTTCCTTCCTTCATTTCCCTGCCCACAGCAAACCTAACCCAGCAGAGATTCCAGCTACAGCCAGTCTGTTTTGTACAGTGAATGTAGCTGGGTTCAGTTACAAAATGAGCAGTGTGGAAATCCTTCCTCACATGGTGAAGAAGTACTGACATCTCTAGCAAATGGGATTATCTGTAATGAGATTACATACAAAGAGATTAAGATGTGAACTGACACTCCTAGGAGATACAAAAGAGGCTCCTGAGACAACAGAGAAATGAGGTGTCAGAAGCAGAAGGTGGAATTGCTTCCTTGAGAAGGTTTTTCATGATAATGATAATGATCTTACCCGTATAATAGCGCCTTTCATCCAGAAAGATCCCCAAAGAGCTGTACAAATGCCGTACACTAGTTCTTTTCAGACCATCATGGAAATGCTTCCACCTCTGGTCGGAGTACAGCAGCTGTTTAACCACACACAAGCTCACCTCACACAGCAGCACTGGGCAGGAACTATTAAGATAAAGGCTGATCTCAAGGAAAATTCCGGACACCAAAATATAACTGTATAAATCTCAAGTCTGAGTCACTCCACAAAACTATATTTTAGATCTGGGTTTTCATTTCTTTGGTGTTTTTCCCCCTTGCTTTTCACTATTCACACTGACACGTTTAAATAAGAATACTGAATTAGTTTTTTAAATGTTCATTAAAAATTAATCTGTTTTCTCCCTCAAATATTGTGCTGGAAAAATGAAAGACCAAAGCAAATATGAAAGAACTAAGCTGTTGAAATTTTGGTTGAAGCTTTGACCCTATTTAGGTTTGCATCTGACTGTGCAGTGCATCGACTGGCCATTGCCAAGCAGATGATAGACAGATGAGACCTGTGCATGCCTGCTGGCAGACACAGTTTTAAAAACAAGACATCTCAAGCTTGACTGACAAGGCTGTGATGGAAGCCACCCAAACCAGTGCAAACTGAGCAGAGACCTCTCCCAAAAGTAACCTTTGAGTCTGGGGTGCTTCAGTTTTCATATCACAGAACACTAAGGTACCTACTGAGCCTTTTAACTTTTCTCTGTAAAGCTGCCTGGCAACAACTTCACATGAAAAGCCTCAGAACACAGGCAGTAGATATTGTCCAGAAGAAAAAAGTGATTTTAAAAAAAACCCTTCTGTGCCCACTCATAGCTCATCAGAAGAAATATCTGTGCTTCAGGCATGGCTTGAAGACATGAGAGCAGCAGCAGCAGCAGCATATCCTCAGATACCACTCCTCTTTCACTCTCTGAGTGCTAAATTATCATTCTTGTTCTTAGTAGGTTTTATTAGTCTTCTTGTCAGTCTTATAAATGGAGTTTAACAGGAAAACAAAATGTATTTAGACAATATGGTCTATATGGCTTTGCAGCTAAACAAGTTTCACTCTCAGCTCTTTCAACTCTCTGGCAAAAAGGATAATGAGACGTTTTGTGTGCTCCTCCGCTCCCATGTTTGCTCTGCCAAGCAACCACCAGCATCAATGCCCAAAGGAAAACTTGCTTATTACTTACAGGGGGCTTAGTACTAGCCCTGGATATTATTCTCCTCCTTCCAGCTTTCAAGCCAAGAAGCCTTAAGTCAAGATTACTCCTTCATTGGTTGCCAGGTACCAGGGGAACTGCTAACTGCTCGCTGCAGACCACGGCACAGCATCCTTCAGTGCCTGTCCCTTTCTTCCCTGTGAAGGAGCCCAGGGTACAAGCCCCTACCAACACCTGACAGCCCTGCCCTGACTCCACAGCTCTGAAAACACCCCTCTGTGGTCCAATGTCCCTGTCTGCAGCATGGATAATGATGCTACTTATCCTGGCAGGGGTGGCTTTTATTTCTCTGTCAGTCACAGCGCACAAAAGAAATATACGCATCCTTGTAGCATCCCTCAGGCATCACAGATTGTTAAAACCAATACAAATTAGAACTATTTCACCCACTGATGCTGCCATTGGTAAGCTACCACCAACTTCCTGAGAGCACTGTATGAACAGGAGATCTCCCCTGCTCCCCTACATTTGAACTGTATCCTCTCACCCTGGATGAAAACCCACAATTTATTGATGATAACAATGCTGTCCTCATAAATGAAATTATTCTATATTTTTTCACTTTTCTTTTTAACTGAGTATTTCAGGCACTAAGATTACTTTTCTAAAGACACTTGCCAGTACAAACATATAATTTTAGGCTTTGGGGGCTTTTCCCTCTACTTTTATAAGATTATACTGGCAAAACCCCTACGTTTGACTCGCTTGTTCTGAAATAAAGCTGCTTTGACTGATGTAGCTTGGTTCACACAAATGGTGCATCCAGATTCCTGACATGTTTTCTGCCACAGGCCATAGCTACCCAAGGAAGGTTTTGCTCACCTAACCATCCTGACAAGGTCCACCCTTAGGACTTGTAAAGGGCTAACAAGCCTGGCTCCAAGCTCCCCCATGCTTTGGGACTTCTCCAGAAGGAATCAGGTGGGGAAACCAGCCTCTTGCCTTCTTCAGTCTGGTGAGTATTTGAGGCAGGATACATACCACAGCCTCTCAGCCGGCTCAGGTGCACTATCAGCTGTCCTGCCCTGGCTCAGCACTGCTCCCATCCTGCCCCACTATGCAGATACTCATGGCAAAACCCATCATGTTCCAAAGTGGACAGGAATCCATTACTCACTGAAGAGGGTCCTGCTTATCACTCTTGCTCTGCAGCATTCAATAATTTTGATCTCTGTCTGGGCTACCAGCAAGCACTTCCAGTCCAAAGCAAGAAATGCAGCAGCTTTCATCACCCGCACAGAAGCTTTCATTTTAAAAATAATGCTTTTCAATGTCAGCTTGGCCAACAGCTGCTTCTAGAAGATTAGAGCTTTTCTCTGCCTTCTCTGGCAACCCAGATGGATTTGTTTGCCTAGTTTACATTGCACTGCATTGTTCAGCTATCTGTAAGCGTGATCAGTGCTGGCTTCCAATATTTCAAAGCCTGTGGCATCATCATCATCTAATACCAATTATGGGGGAAAAAAGCCTCTTCCAAGTAGCAGCTGTTGAGTTTGGGAGGGGTGATGGGGTACTCTTTGTTCTCTCACACTTAACCAGCAAGATGAGAGGTATTGGAGCTCACATGACACAGCACTTTTAGGACAAGAGACTACATCTGGTCTATTCCCAGGATTTTCCTGGGTACCTATCCCAGCAGTGGCACTTCTGCATGATCACGGCTTTCCAGAAATGTACAATATAACAAAACTAACTCTTCCTGGCTGGCTTCATGTGCTTTTCATGTCAGGTTCACACCATACTACACCAAGTCCTGCTCAAAGCAAATGTTTGAGAAAAGAGAAATTACATTGGAGGTTTCAGCAACCGCTTCGTGCTTCTGTTTATCCCTCCAAACTCTCTTAGAGTATGATTAGCATGTGCTTAGATGTCTCCTGCCACACATTCAAGGAGGACAAACAAGCACAGACTGCCAGGTCCCCCCAGAACTTCTGTTTTTCTGCCTCCAACTCAGCAACTAAGTCAATATATTAAGAATCACCACCAGCGGTCTGTTTTTTTTGGAGCTGCTGAGCGCCCACAAGTCCCAGAGATATCACATACAGATTCTCCCTGCTCAGCTTCTTTCCCAAAAGTTTTCACAGCTTTTTTCATTATCTTGCCTCTTCCCCAGTCTGCATTAACTTGTGGGCGTTGACATGTGTACTTCACTGTAGAGAACACAGTCCAGTCACTCTGCAGACACAGTCCATGACAGATCAAAATGCCTGTAACAATATGGATCTTCCTTGACTTCAACTTATGTCACAACAAAGCTCTTCATGAGCAGAGACGTTGCCCAGTCAATAAAACATTTCATAACTTGGGGACAATAAACAGCCCTATTACATATGCTGCTACTTCTTTTCTTTGTTTTGTTTACAACACGTTTAACACAAGAATATCAACTTCTCTGTGATTCTTCATTTTTCTTGTACATTTTCAGATATTAGGATATATTAGGATATTTCAGATATTCATTTCCACCTGCAAATCAACCATTTTTATGCATATCCATGCAAGGCACAATCTATTTTGAACAGGCAAACGCAAAGTGTGAGGAAAACTCTCAAGCACTGGAGATACAGACCCTAAGTAAGTGCAGCCCACAAAATGAGATTGTAATTTTGGACAGGAATCAGTGTTCAATCTGGGGTAGCATTTGCACCACCAGATGTCATAAAACTTGCTATTCCACATTCCTTATGCTGGAAAGTGCTACATCTGGCTCAGGAACACATCAAAAGCTATGTCTACACAGTGTTTTGCAGGCAGACTCAAGCTTGATTTGACCACACTCCAAGCCAGCCAGGAAACATGTGGCTACACCAGTATGGTGCCAAACCTCAGAGAATCTGCCCAGAAGAGTAAAACTGTGTATGAGAACAGTCAGAGCTCAGAGCAAGTGTCTGCCTCCCTGCAAAAACGTGTGGATGTAACAGGCTCAAATTTTCAGGAAACCTCCAATGGCGTTTTTTTCTTAACCTTCTCCATCTACATAGCTGGTAGCTACAGTAAAGAAATT
This sequence comes from Oenanthe melanoleuca, assembly GCF_029582105.1. NCBI lineage: Eukaryota > Metazoa > Chordata > Aves > Passeriformes > Muscicapidae > Oenanthe > Oenanthe melanoleuca. The sequence continues at coordinate 88,871,651 of NC_079335.1, forward strand.
TTCTTCTCGTAAATCAATAATTTTCTCTAAAATTCTTTTCTACAATGACAAAAGGTGCTTTCATGAAGAGCTGTGAGAGCCTGACCAACAGGCACCTGCTTTATGGGAGCTCTCTCAGCAAGACCCACAGATGAGAACAATCTGGGACATACAACCTCAGTTCAAAGCAGTGGGAAGAATTAGGGCCTTTGAAACTCTTTGTCTGGTAGCTCTCAATTATTTGCATACTGAAGTCTTTCACATGTTTTGGAAGCAGATGCTTTTTTTAGATGTTCAGGTAGTATTCCAGGTTGGCTTCTGAAAAATTATCAACAAGTCACACATAAGAAGTTGGACTGTGGTGAACCAGAACAAATTTGGTGTGGGTGATCTATTCCTCATCATAGCTAAATTACTATTAGTCTTTAAAAAAATGTATGCTAAAACTCAGTCCCACTAGTTTAATGAAAGATTTAAAAGTTATGATTTATGCAAGCTCAGTTACCATATAATATCATGCAGACTGCATCTATTTATCACCTATTTCATGTGTTTGCAAGAAGTTTGAGTTTTCCTTTTCCTCCCAGATACTGTGTTTGGACAGAAGTCAAAAGTTTATTTAAAACATGAGAGAATCACTGCAGAATACGAGAAGCAAAATGGTGTCATGTCCTCAGTTTTGTCATGCAGTGAAGCAGCTTCCAGGCCTGAAGCAGATGGGAAACCTTAGTTTAGGCTATTTCATGGAGCCTGCTTAGGCTGGTGATGGGCTCCAACAGCTTGAGATCCACCTGATTTCTGATGATCCTCCTCCAACACTTCTTTTATGGGAGCAGTGAACTTCCTCCACTCCCATGTGTTTTCCAAATGCGTACCAGGCACTTTGGAAGTTGCTGGTGAAGAAACTGTGAACCCTGACCCAAAACCACTTTTTGTATGAATGCAAACCATGGAATACCAACCAGATGGATGATGTTTGAAGGACTGTAGTGAAGACATTCTGGCTTTGCACAACAATGAAGCATGGCCTTTTTGGTCTCCTTGTAGGGAAGTCAACAGTCTGATCTCCCCACCTGTGTTTAGGAGGGGACTTTGCCTCATGAAATAAGCTTGGTGTGTGGGTTTGTTTATGCAGACTTCAGCATAACTTATTTCCTCGGGTGAGAGCTGTTTGCCCAGAGTTAGACAGTACAAATGCATGTGATTTACAATGAATTCAGTGGGAAGTCAGCATCTGGATCTGCAGTATTTCAAATTATTGCTTAATACTGAGAATGACATGCCTCAGCTTTTGAAGTGTTTTGTGTGAGATACCCAAAGGAAATTTTCAGGCTACTGAGTTATCATTGCTGAACTACTGCAGCTATCTGTCCTAACATTTCACTGGAAAGAGGTCATATTTAAGTTGCCAGCAAGGAGGGTCTTGTGAGGCCTCCTTAAATCAAAGTGTGGGTGAACACCAAAAACAACTCCAAATTTTGTCACTCCAGTGATGGATTTCGTGAGTAATCCATTTCTCCTCCAGCCAACCATCCTGAGACACTGGATAATATAACTTGCACTTCTCTCTGGCTTAAACTTGCTACCAGCTATCATAACACTTGCAGCAACATTTCATTGATCAAACCCCTTGGAAATGTGACTTTCCCAAATAAAGTTTCAGCATGACAGAGGTAGCAGAAAGGAACTAGTCAGGCCAAGGCAGAGCAGTTTAATTTCTTACTTATGGAGTCATCATTACTGTAGTACTGTCACCTCTCACAAATTTAAGGGCCCTAAAAACACAATGGCAATGTGTTGCCATAGACAAGAACTGTCCAGAGTTCTCTGGGTGACACTAAACAGCCCATGTCTTTATTAACTGGTGGGAGACTTCTCCTAAGGCAGATGGACAGTAATTGCTACCAGTCCCAGCAAAATCCCAGCAAGCACCAAAGATTAAAACAGGCACAGGAGACATTTGAAGACACAGATGGTACAGAAAGGGAATTTGACCATGCTTTACAATCATCTTCTGGCATTTTTCTCCAAGATAGGGGCAGTAAGAATGCCAGCAGCTCAAGACTGCTGTCTCAGGCCAGGTGAGGGGCACAAAGGGAGATGCAGCGCTTCCTAGCCCCAGGACCAGCAATAAAGTACTGAGCTTGGATTTACTGAAATAAAAACATCTTAAAAGTGGTAGAGATTCTATGTTCTTTCAGGATTGAGGGCTCCCTCAGACAACCAGAAACCATCTCATGCAGTGAAAGGTCTCTTGAGGTAGTAAAGACCTGTGGATGTCTATAAAGAGGAAAGGAGCTTTTTACTTCTGCCTATGAGAAAAAAAAAAAAATGGAAAGATCACTTGAAAGATTCTTTTACTTGTCTCAGACAAGTAAGGAGTGAGATCCTCTTGAACAGATCCTCTTAAGCAGAAGACAGCAGCAGTCATACGATAAATTATTACAGGTTCATCTGCTTCCCAGAAAGTTATGTTCAGTAGGTATTTACGGATGTAATTTCTCTCTTTAGTTCTTTTTCATCAGGATAAATGTTATGAACTTTAAGAGGCATGAAGTTGGGAGAGCGGAGGCAAAAGAAATATAGATGAATTTCAAGGTAAAAAAGTACACTCCATCCTCAATTCACTCAGCTTAAGTACTTTATGAATATGTGAACAGCTGGTGATTTTGCATATTGCATCATCTGCACCATGGTAGGTAGGTAGAGAGATATGGATAATAACAAGAGGCTTTGGGACTTAACTGAGAATTGGCCAGGACTTTGTAGATATAAATCAGCTATCTTAGTATAAGGGTAGATTTTATACTAAAGTTTTCCCTTTTTTTATTTGACTTTTTGTCACAGTGCTGTTACAATTTCTTTTTAAAGAAAAAGGCAAGTCATGTCTCCAACAGAAACAAGAACAATGCCTCTTCCTGGAGTTCCATGAATCCACTTCGATGTCACTTGAAAGACTCCCGAGGAGTCGAGCTGCTTGGTTTCTGTGAGACAGCCCAGGAGTCCCTCTCTGTCCAGCTCACGCAGCTAAGTTAAGCTCTTATTAAACTCAGTTGTTATTTTTCTAACAGATTCTTAATTACTGTTTTTTGAAGCAACAATCATCCCACGCTTCGCATTCACTTTGTTTCTCCACCTCTTCGTGCGGTGCAAGCATGTGGGCAAAGCGTGGGAGGCTCCAAGAGCCCAAGCAATTGAAAATTGATGCGGCGCTTTAAAATAAAGGAATGATCCTTATTATAAGAGGGGAAAAACAAAGTAGCACACTGAGATAAACAAAGACGCACAGACAATGCAAGGAAAATAATATTAGCAGATGTTGAGCCAGCCGTTAATGATCTGTTTTATATTTAAATCTATCGCTTGAATGCTGGAGCCAGAACACCAAGGAGCGAGAAAGAAGCCTGGCAGCAGCCATGCACTTCACTTTTATTGCTCTGACTCCAGTCATTGATGTTGACTTTTTAAGTTATCAGTATAAATTTTTTTCTCATGCAAATGGAGTGCTGATGGAAAAGCAGTGCTGATGGCACTGGGAGAGGGAGCTCCTTGCAGACCAAGCACAGCAAACCCCTGAGCACTGCAGCTCTTCTGAGGAACAGTGCCCAGAGCTTGTGGGACCTGGACCAGATCCTTTGTGCAAGAACCATGCAGGAGGCCAAAGATGTCTGCAACAAGCAGCTCCTGGCTCTGTTTTGGCTTGGCAGGCAGGCTGGCAGAGAGCACATTCCTGCTTTTGAGACCTGTACAGCTCATGCTGGGTGACAGGCACTAGAATTGCCTTTCATACTGATTCCTCCCTACAAACCATACCTCAGTTTTCAACAACAGATTACACCAGACATGTTTATTGCAAAGCAACATAATGGATAAAAACTGGAGGCAGAAATGGCCCCTCATGTATTGTTCATTCAGGGTTAAGCATTCAATTGCAAACCTGTGAGCAGCCACACAAGAACTAAATGTCATACTATGTCTCAAGATCAAACTTCAGCTACTTTAGACTACACCAGAGAGGGCTGGATCTTATTTCACCCTACTCTAACACAGATCCTCTCTTCCTGTACCCCTGTGAGGAGGAACCCAAGTACTTGAGTCTGCACAGGACTACAGTGCCCTTTGCTCAAGTTCTCCCCCATAGCATGGGGACCTGAGAACTGCCACATCCTGCAATGTTGCACCAGCTGCTTGGATTAGACACAACCAGTGGAGGCACTCAGCTTGGCTACTCTTCCAGGGTTGGGCTTCTTGGTTTATTCCAGAGTTTCTTGCTTTGAGTTTCCTCTTGCCTTGCATGATGACCTCCCTGTCTTCACTCACCTGCTCCTGGAGCAGCTTTTAACTATTGGCCATATCATCCTCCTCTTTATATTGACAATTTCATTTGCATTCTGTAACAAATACAGCACTTCTACCTTTCAGGGTGGTATTTCCTGCTTATGCTACATTCAGTGCTTTGGTAAAACCTCATAAATCAGCACTCCTGAGGAGAAGACACTCTCCAGACAATCTGTTAGTAACACAGCTGTCTGCTTGCTGTCAGCCTGACATGGACATGGAACTGAAAAAAATCAACCTGAATGGAAAGGGCATTACTCCAACATTTCCCCCTGCACTTCTCAGAATCAAAGGAAGAGTTTGAGGCTGCTCACAACTTTTGACCCAGCTGCAGACTACCTGGATATGACTGCTGCTGTTAATCATCTTCTGTGCCTTCAGTGGAAGGGATGTCTTCCCTGATCACCTTAGGATCAACTAGATACCCATTCTCCAGGAAATTATTGGATCTGTCAGGCTGTTTGACTCTGACTGTCATAAAAATGTCATTACAAACTAATATGTATACTAATATTTCACTCCAACATACCACCTAACTTAGTGATACAGTCGTTTTTAGGCTATTTAAAAAGAAAAACTCAATCAATTTTGTTCTTGCCTCACTGATTTTGGATCAACATATGTTTGTCAGTTAAGAAAAGAAAATGCCACCTAAGACATGGTCTGGATGCAGGAAGATTTGGTGCAAGCTCCACATGTTCTGCTCCACTGCCTGTGCTGTCCTGAACCAAACAAATTTGATCCAGCAAGAAGTCAAGCACTTTAGAGTTGCTCACCATGGCACTACAAGTACTTTTAGCCATCTCATTGAAATCTTGCCAATGAAACGTACCAGGTTTGTCTTAAAAAAAAACATTAAAAATAGCCATTACATAGTTTCCATACTCATTTAACTATGTATTGATGCCATGAGCAACCCTGATGTTAATTGGTCCAGAATCTTCTTCAAGTTCAAAGTCATTTCAATCACCTCGATGGAGTGAGGATTCTCTTTCCATACTGACCTTCTCCCAAATTACTGAAGGTCCCCCACTTTTCAGAAACAAGGAAGGCTTAACCAACTTTAAAAACTCTTCTAGTTTGAATTATACGGAACTGGAAATTTTAAAATATATATTAACATTTTTAACATCCAGCAACACCACTTCTGACCTTACATGTGTAGTCCAGCAGCCCAAAAAAAACAGACTCACAGCTCTTTGGTTTGCCCTTTTCCATAGCCTGCTAGATGCCTGTGTTTGCAATTATCTCCCAGTGAACAGTCATGTGAAGTCAAAGGAAACAGAAAACAGATCTGTGATTTCATCTTTGCAGTCTCCACACTTCAACAACACATTGCATTGCAAGTCACTGTTGTGGATGCTAGTACTTGGTAGTGAACAATTGGGACATTATTGCATCCATTATATATTAATAACAGAAGTGTGTGTCCTATTTTTCTTCCCTTTCTTTCTTCTCCTACCCTTTTCATGATAATTAACAAGGCAATAAACATGTAAAACTTAAAAACCACAGAAGTGGAAAACTGATAAAGGCGTCTGAAATTATACCAAGAAAAAAAAAAGAATCAGTGAACCAGAAGAACATATAAAGTTATTGCCATTGAGCTTTGCAGAGAGCAGAAAAATTGAAAGAATAATAAATAACAAGGCCAATTAAGTTTTCCAGCAAGAATTGAATCCAAGGTAAGCTCAGCTAACTTAAAGACCCTGCCATAGATACAAAGAATGGTTTGGGTTGGAAGATCATCTAGTTTCAACTTCTTGGCCATGGGCAGGGGTGCCATCCACCAGACCTGGTTTTTTGAAGATTCATCCAGTCTGGTCTTGAACACTTCCTTGGATGGGACATCCACAACTTTGGGCAACCTGTTCCAGTGCCTCGCAACTGTCACAATAAAGAATTTTCCCCTAATATCTAATCTAAACCGACCCTCTGTCAGTTTGAAGCCATTTCCCCTTGTCCTGTCACTGCATGCCCTTGTGGAAAGCTCCTGCAGGCCCTTCAGGTACTGGAAGGTGCTGTAAGGTCTTCCAGGAGCCTTCTCTTCTGCAGGTAGCACAGCCCCAGGTCTCTCAGCCTGACTCTGTGGGAGGTCCTCCAGACCTCTTCTGACCATCACTGTGGCCCTCCTCTGGACTGGCTCCAGCAGGTCCATGTTCTTCTGACCCTGAGACCCCAGAGTGGGGTCTCAAGAGAGCAGAATAGAGGGAGGGAATTCTCTCCCTCATCTTGCTGGCACTTGCTGGGCTGCAAGTGTTTATTGCTGGGTTATGGCCACTTTTTCATCCACAAACACCCCCAAGTCCATCTCCACAGGGCTGCTCTCAATCTGTTCATACCTCAGCCTGTATTTGTGCTTGGGATTTCCCCAATCCAGGTATAGGGCCTTGAACTTGGCTTTTTTGAACATCATGAAGTTCACACTTGAAGGCCCACCTCTCAAGCCAGTCCCTCTGGATGGCATCACTTCTTTCCAATGTGTAGACTATACCACACAACCTATGTTTTCATGTAAACAAAAAGAGACATTCTTTATGCTTGAATAACAGATGCCATTCAGGTTTAGGGAGAGTGAAAGAGACATATTTTTTGAGGCACTCAGACATCCAAAAGTGTTAGCAGCTGTACCCAGCATGGAGAGGCAGCCTGTGCTCCCTCAGCAGCAAATGTTCCACCCAGCCTGGCTCACAAGGACCAGGTCCTTCCCCATCCCACATGCTTTGGACACAGCTCTGCAATTAGCAAAGCACAACATGAAGTGGTGGAACAGCAACATTATCCAGAGAGTAAGAGGGGAAATTCAGTCTATGCTGTGAAAATGGAGATAGCCAAGAGAGTAGTGAGCTCTCGAGGAACTCTGCTGTGATGAGTATGAGCTCCATCTGTCTGATTAGCTGCTGCCCTGCCACCTCATTCCCAGGTGTACATGTACTTGCACCCACAGACATGTGGGTACACACAAGTCTCTATGTCCTGCCAGCTGAAAGCAGGAGTTTCTAGATAAAGTACATACACTGAGATCTTAAGCAGAGTTTAATGAACCATCATGACTAAATTTGGCAAGATTTCCTGTCTTGCTTCTTTTCTGTACCTCAGTCTGTTTTGATCCATTTGTGAGAAATTTAGTTTTGGCAAGTGGAAGTCCTTTTTCACTGCCAGTGGTTAATCTGCTCTGTGACACATTCATTCAACCAGAGAAAATCCAATATTGACATTTGTACCTAGGGGGGAAAAGAGGTTAAACACTGGATGTAAAATAAATTGCTGGACTGTGCCAAGCCACTGTGTAATATCTATATCATGTATAGGCAAGTTTCTTGCCCTTAGAACTCAGATGTAGCTCAATCACATCTGGATTGCACTATTATTCCACATAATCAGTCAAATGGATGCTGTTGGACAACATCTGGAAGTGCCTCTGATAGCTCAACTCAGTTGCTCCAGCCTTTTGGTAGTCCACGGAGAACAGATGGTTCACATACTACTAAACCTCTTTCTTGTTTCCACCTGATAAATAGGATTAAAAGGCAGCTTAAAGTACAGTAAATACTCTCACAACATTAATTTTCTCTATAAGAAATTACTGTCTTGGCCACAAAAAGGTTTAGCAGTTCCTGGTAAGAAGGAGATGGTCCATGTGGCCAGACACGTGGGAAGGACTGACCCCAAGAGCCCTACTAAAACCTGTTGTCAGTGTTTGTTGTCAGCGTCATTTTCACTACTGCTGTGTCTAAGAGTCAGCCAGAAAAAAAATCCTGTTGTACAAGGCAGTGTGCAAACATTGAGTGTGGCAAGACCCTGGCTCCAAAAAGTTCATAGCCCAAGGAAGACCTCATCACCCTCTATCCACCTATTTCACATTTGATTTCTAGAGCTGGGTTTAAAAGTCCTGAAATCTGCATACCTTGTGCAATGCCTTTGTCTGGGAACAGTCTCACTGACTTCAGGAGAGACGTGTTTCTTAAATATATGTGCTTTTGGTTTAGGCACATATATATGGTACTGGATGTGTATGTATAGTCTGCACTTCAGATTATAACAGGCATAAGTGTTGGTCTAGAGAATATTTCACAGAGGAAGGTCAAAGTGTACAGTATTAAATTCTCCCTCTCCAAGATTAACTCTGCTTGATCTTGGGTGTAGTGCTGCCAAAAATAAGCAGCATTTCTCAAAGGTTAAGTGTTTTTCAACAAAGGTAGCAAGATAATATTGCAATAATCATCTGAATTGGCTGAGTTTTAAATCATTATTAAGTCTTGCAAAGCATTTCTGTTAACTATAAAACTTTGGAATGACCAATTGACTCTTTTTACACTTTGTCATTAGAAAGAATATGGTGGAAAGGTTAAAAGTAACCTAGCATTCAGATTTAACCAAGTTTAAACAGAAATCTGAGGACCCGTCAGAGCTGGAAACAAACCACTGGTGCAGATTATTCTGACTGCTGACAAATAGAAACTAAGAGCTTTCACAAACAATTAACTTTTAAAATGCCTTCAATTCTTCTTTCCCGTATATCTAGAACTTCGACCCATTTATAATGAGCCAAAGTAAAGCAATGATGACATCACGCAGACTGCAAACATCTTTGCTTGCCTAAAAAGTTCTTTACATCTATTGAGGCCAGTGCTATTCACCCTAAACTTTGCATAAGACAAATTAAACAGAGCCACAAACAGCTTCCTGACAACTACGTTTTCCTGACAGAGTCATTTTGGTTAGACAAATAGCAGAGGAAAGCAAGATGATCATCAGAGACTGCTAAACTGAGATGTGCAACTAATGATTGGAAAAAAAACCTTTCACAGCTGTAAATTCGAATTCCACAACAAGGAAGATACCAACTACACAGAGCTGTAATGCAATATTCAATGGGGCTCTGTCCAATCAACAGTGTATTGTTGGCATATCTTTAATGAAGAACATGGTGGCCAACAAAGCTGAGAGAAATCACTCAGAAGTAACACCCAGAATCAGTGAGAGGAAGACCACTGAGCATTATTTACCTAGACAACAAAAAAGTTTTGAGGCAGCACTGTACAAAAAACTGATTTATGAGAGGTTAACTACCATCTACTCAAAAGCATAATGTTTTCATTCTCAACTGAAAAACATTTTACTTGATTACAAAAAAGAAAAATGAAAAATAAAAAAAAAGGCACTCTCCTACAAAACCTTCACAATAGAAAGGTGTTTCAAGGGATTGCCCTGATTACCAGCTTATCTGTAGCAACAGAAATGGAAAGGAAGATGATTTGATCTGCAACACATTCAATGGTGTTAAGAATAAAAGTTTAAGAAAGAGTTCATATATTAAACCAGGTGAAATAACATGTATATAGGCATAAAGAGAGAAACAGTGGATGAGTCTGGTACTGAGGACAAAACCACAAGTCCAGAACAAAGTAGTAAAAACATCACGTTGGTTAAACATGGATGAGGCTGGTAGGGTACTAACATCATGTCATGGCACTTAAAAATGATTAAAAGCTACCTGTTCTGCTAGACACGGGGTGTGAATCAGCTGGAGCGTAGCAAGGATCACAGACCCAAGGTCTTCTCTTTGTGGATATTAAGTAACCAGACACACGTTTCCAAGGGGCTACACAAGCAGCAGAGCAGACAGCACATGCCCCTTCGTTATATATGAAATTATGTCAAGCAGTCAAAAACGGTGCCACTGCAGTGAAGACTCACTCACTCTCCTTACCTACTGGTCAGGCTACAGCTGAGGCAAAATCTCCCTAAATTACCCTGGCACAAGGCAGCAGTGTATCAGAGCTGTCTCCTCATCAATTTAGTGTCTCTGAAAGAGACATTTTTGTTTCCTTTCATCTTATTTCCTCTGGTTTGTATATTCACAATCATGGATAGCTTCGTCAGTGAGGACTGTAAAATATATGCGTATGTATAGTTTTGCTTCTACCAGAGATCAAGGATTTGGTTTCATCAGAAAGTTGTCCCAGTGCCACAGAGGGCCAAATACCAAGGAAATTATATCTGATCCATCCCGTATTACCCTTCAATTCTGGAGTCTATTCCACAGACAGAGAGGGTGCATTAACAACATTATTATCAGGGTGAATCTCTGCTCCTAGGTACTCGGCAGCTACTAAATCTTCAGTCTTTCGAAGAACAGGTTAATGTCTATTATTATCCCAGAACTCCTGTTAAATCAGATGCAGACTTGGTTTCCATCTACATTTAAGGTTCCTCTTCTTGTGCAGGGAGCATTTATTATCAGCATCAGCTTCATAATCTTGGGATGGAGGCTCATCTGGCTCTGGTGTCTTCTTTATCTTCATTAACTCTAACTTCATTATCACCTGTCCTGGAATGACCCTGGGATCACTCACTACTTCTTTCTTTCTCCTCTGGGAAATGAATTTCTGTTTTTGTCCTCAGCTACTGAACTGCTTTTGTGAGCCCTGCAGCAAATAATTAATATTAGCAGTATCCCCTTCATCTCTCACCAATCTGGTTGCCCCACCCCATCTTAAAAGCACTGCTGGCTCCTTGACTCATCTTTCAGTTTCTCATATACATGTTTTTGAAAGCCTCTAGAATATTCTGCTTGGCTCAGTAGTCGTATTTCATCCGTGGTGTGAGATTTTCTCACTTTTTTTTTTTAAATGTGTTTATTAACCTTCCTATTCCTCACCTTCCCTTCTTACATTTGATGTTCAGCAGCTCTCAGAAGTCTTTTGCATGACATAAGAACCAATTTTTCCAGTTAATTATTCAACCCCTTCTCCTGCCTCTCCCGCAAACAAAAGTGTTATGAAGGTGGGCTTGGGATGACAGGGCATTGCTGGATTGAAGAAACAGCCTGAATTAAAGGTCTTTTCACAAAAGAGAGGTCTTGACTGAAAATCTCAGAGGGCCCCCTGACTGGAAGGAAAAGTTGTGTAAAAAGCAGGCGCCCCAGCTCCTCTCCCCGGCAGCAGCAGAGGACATTGTCATCTGATAAGGTAGCAGGGCAATAACATTTTATTTCTGTCCCACACCTAATGAACAGAGCTGTTTGGCACAAAACAGAAACATAAAAAAAGTGGGGGAGGAATGACAATGACCAGGAAAGGAGAGAAAAGGAAAGAAACCTCTTCTTCAGCTGTGTCTTTTGACGCACATCTGAGGTAATAAATGAGGAGTTTTATGATCTAGTTGCATTTTAATCAATTTTCACTCTTAACTGCATTGTAGAGGCTGCTAACTTAGATTCATGTGTGGCTTTACATTCCCCCTTCACTGTCAGCAGCCTTAAGAGAACAAAGTCTCCACCGTGGACTGCTGCTCCTGAGGAGCACACGGGCAAGAAAAGCTCCCCTGAACAGAAACAAAGAGGAGGAGCAGGATCCTTTGCATAAACAAGGGGAAAATGGAGCGATTGTGCTGCACAACATGAGGCAAGAGTGGAAGTTCAGTGGCTGGCAGCAACCCGCAGCCACAGATCTTTGGAGAAATAAATCCTGGCACCAAGAATTTGGGAGAGTCCAATAAAAACCTCGAAGCAAAGGCAGAAAACTCTTTCCTCCCGGTTGTGTACATGTGTCCACACAACCAGCATATGTTAAGCCTTTAAATGAACATTTGGCCGTGAAACAGTAGCTATGGCAATACGCAGGCACGGATTTATGTACTGTACGTACATCTCTCATAGAAAAGCTCTCTGTTTCTGAACCGGACTGGCAGCTGCTTGAAATGTTCCCCTTCCCTTTCCCTAAGGTCTCAGGTGTGGGATTCATGAGCCAGTGTCTCAGCTAGAACAGGTGTCTATCGCTGTGTAAATAGCAATTAGGCCCAAATTTCAGACTTTTTTCAAATCCCTATCTGAGGAAAAGCCCAGGAATAAATAGTTGCTGTAACGGCCAGGGGTATTGTGTAGCATTATAGCCTCCAGCTGGGCTATTACATACTATAGACGGGTGAAGAATACAAGCACCTGACAGATGTGTTCTGTTAGCTTCATTAGAAAAGAAACAAAGAAACTCCTCAATTAATAGCAGTGGAGCCAAAGGGAAGGGGGGTGCGGGAGGGAGGAATCATAGCCTGTTATTTAAACAGAGTCAGGGAGCCTTTCACTGATGGCTTAATATGATTCATTAATAAAAACAGCTTTTTGAATGCCCAGTTTAAGTCAAAAGAAATCACTAGCGTGGGTTTTTTTTGTTGATGGTGGGTATTTTTTCCCTGCAAAAGAAGGGCAAAATGACAAACTAGAGTTTCTGAATTCATTTTGTGTGAGACTGCTCCTTCTCAAAGCTGCCTTTCCCTGGGGTATTTATCCCTCAGGGTGGCGGCACAGTCATCAGGAGCTGACGGGGTCATAGAGAGACTCTGGATGAAAGAGATTTGTAGGGAATAAAATGGAAACATTCAATGTAATATGGAAACATTCTGTGTCTCAACTAAGAATATTTAAGGATTTTAAGGTGTCAAAATGGAGCTCCTCGTTATGATGGAAGTCAGATGGGTCTGGAAAGCCACACCTTTCTATCATGGCATGATATTCCTGTTTTGAGGGTCTGAATGAATGGCAAAGCCATGTAGAATTTAATTGTCTGCACCACTTCTTTAACACCTATAGACTCCAAGTCTCTATTTAATGCAGTTTTAATTATAATAAACTTCTGCAAAAATTTTCTTGTACTGCATCTCCTTCTTATGCCCAGGTGCAGGACAGGATAGAGAATCTTGCGGGTAGCTACGGAAACCAATTTCCTCCTCCTAGATGTAAGATGAAGCCATCACAACCTTTTTATATCTAACAAAACTCAAAAGTAGCATAATTCTTATGCTGCAGCGCTTACTGCTCTCACTGATGGTGGCTACATGCATTATCTTCTTGAAACACATTGGAAAGAGAGGGAGGTGTTTCAAACACTTGCAGTTTTGGGGGGCTCCCAACATGAAGCCATCTGCGCTGGAGGATTTTAAAAATGAAGAAATTGCTGCAGCACTTCCATGGGGTGAAGTAGAATAAACGGGAAGGAAAGGATAATTTGGCATGTGAGACTACAGAAGGAGCCCTGTGGTGGAGGTGACCACCATTTACATCTTGCCCTGCCAAGAGAAGAGCTTGCAGGATTTACCAGACTCCATCTGGGCAAGGGGATGGTGCTGGTGTGGCTCCCATGCAGCAATGCGGATCCATGTGGCCCAAGTGCAGTGATGACAAAGCTGGTATCCTGAGTTGGAGAGTTGGTTTGATGAAATTTTTTACAGAAAGACTGAGGAGACCAGCAACACCTATCAACTCCTCTCACGTATTTCCCTGCAAGTGGTTTCCCAGAGTGCATTAAATGATGTTTTGTCAAAGCCTGCCTCTAAATGTACCAAACGATGGGTCTTTCATCACTTCCCAAGGGACAGTCATCCATGGCCAAATTGATCTAGCTATCAAGAAGGATTCTTTTATATATTCAGCCTAATTTTTCCTATTCTTAATTTCATCCCATTACTCTTAGTTAAACCCACTTCTATTGTCCTAAATAATTCACCTCCCTCAGGAATTATCCCCCTCCATGTATTTGTAGGCTATTCTTTTGTCCCACTGTAGTCTTCACTTAGTGAAGCTATCTATATTTAATTCTTTTAATCTCTCTTCATAAATTAGTCCCTCCAGCCAGTGAGGGAAAGGGCACATTTGAGACAGTGTTCAGTGATGAGCTAGGATACTCTGCTACAGTCGGGATATCTAGAGCATGGAAAATGCCTAGGGGAAGCCTAAACATTCATATTACTTTTTTTCTTTCTTTTCCCCAAGTGTTTGAATGGCTGTAGATGAAGTAATATTTCTGAAGGAGAAAAACATTACTAAAGATCTGTTTAATACTCCTTTTTTTGTACCACTGTTGTAAATGTCTGCTTTGTCCTCAGTTAATAACCTCCACCACCAGCTGGCCAGCTCTTGCTTACTAGCTTCGCCTTCCTTTACACTCCAGCCTAGATTTTTTTATATCTGCATGAAAAGCAGGAAATCAGACAGTGTAAAAACAGGTTAAACTCCATATGATAATAAACAAGTGCACTGCTGCTTTGGCATGCTGGAGGTTTTGCCATCAGGCTTGAAGAAGCTGTTTACTTGTGATAGTTGGTATACTTGTGAAAAAGTTATTGCTTTTCTAATGTACATAAATTCCTGATGAAAGAGATAGCAGCACTATCTTCTTACTCTACAGACAGAATCAGACAAGAGCAGTACTCTTGCCCTTCCCACCCAAAATTAATGGCTTGGAGGATTCAGACTTATGAGTTAGATATAAATTAATGACTGGTTTATTTAAATTGTTAGTTTCCTTCCTAAGGGTAGTTTGTATGATAGCAAAGTCTCCCTTTAGGAAAAACCTGTATAATTCTATATGAGTTGCATTTATTTGCTGCAAATCACTCTCTATTTCAATCAAGCTCTACATCTGAAGAAAATGAAGTGACTTTTACTAGAAGATGATGGTAGTCTTTGAACCATTTGTGCTGTTTGTTAAAAAGGAGTAGTTGTTGTTATTACTTGTACTTTAAGTCACTTTTCCTGTGTAACTTAAAAACTCCTTTACCAGCAAGTCGAATTTTATGTTAAAACGTACACCCTGACACAATCTTAAGGCAACCATCAGTATTTGTTAATGGGGTTATAGGATTATTTGACTTCTGCATAGAAAAGGAATTTTCAATTGCTTTAAATACATCCAAAGACTTGGAATGACTGGGCCTGTGCACTGAAATAATTTAAATATCTAAAAGAGAAATGCAGAATCCAGCACATGAACCAGTGCCCATAATTGGCTCTGATACTTCAGCAATTTATTTATTTTTCTCTACAGCTGACTTAATACCAAAAAATGAATTCAGTACTTGCCAAAATGCCTATTGCAAAAAAAGTCAAACAATTCATATTTGGGTCATACAAACCTGAGAAACATTAGAGACCAATAAACAAGGTCTTCTGGAGGATATGAAAATAAACAGACCCCTATGTCAATGTGAAACAATTCAGTCTTTAAGCCCCTGGCTATTATTTTTTCTTTTTGCATTGTGGCAACACATAGGATCACTTCTGGTTATAAATGCTGTACAAGCACGAAATCCAGAAAAATCCTTAACTTTGGAGTTGGCTCATGAGAGAGCTAGGGAAGTGTGTACACATGTACAGGGAAAAAGAGCATCGATCACAGGCACCAGGTGCCCTATGAGTGCCTTCCTCCTCTCAAGGATTCCTTCTCTCCACCACAAAGCCCATCTGTCTGCTCAGTGACCAGAGCAATGGCTTCATGTGGCTGCTAGTGGCTACTTCGAGAGTCAGGAGATGTCCATGAAGAAAGACTTCATCCAAAACTGACACCTGCAGATCCTTCCCTCTAGAGTGTGAATAACATGGTATCTCCACATGTCAAATAGCTTTGTTCCAAATGAAGAGAAAAGTGCATTTTTGCTTCTCTTGCAGTGTTTATGGGTCAACTTGAGTGCAAAATGCGAATATACACAGGCTGAAAACTCTATTTTAATCTCTGGGTTTGTTATATTTTCTTCTTTCATCATCCTGCATTGCAAATTATTCTAGCTCTATTTCTCTGGTGTATTAAACTAGTGCATTGCTAAGTCTCAGCTCTCCATTCAGGTTCTGACATCAAAGCCTTAGGCCAATTTTATTTCATTTGTATTTTCTGTCAGAGTAATGTCTTTATTCTAAAATGCCCTTCTCATATCAACTTCTCAGGTGGCTTGACAAAAGTAGAAAGTGTGAGGAAGGAAAGAAACCCTCCCCCACGCTGCAGTTGGCTGTATGGCTTTTATGTTTTCACCCTCTCTGAAGGGGAAAATGTACAACACACATCGAGAAAATGGAGTTCAGGACGCCATTTAACAATGAAAGGGATATTTTTCTAATCCTAGCTAGATACTTGACCTGCTCTCTTTCAGTTATAGTTATAGTTATATAGTTATAGTTATAGCTATAGTTTTATAGTTATAGTTAGTTATGTATGTATGTATGTGTGTGTATGTATTTAAAAAGCCCACACATAGAGTTTTAAAAAACAGCCAAGCTGCTGTTGCTCTGGGCTAATTTATTTTCAACTGCAAGTGGCACATTTACTCAATTACAAACAAAATTTTAGTAGAGCAGAGTGAAAATCTATCACATCTAATTATGATGACAATGCAGTGCCATGCAGCTGAGGGTTAGGCTGGGACCAGACGTGTTTTTCTTGAGGCCATCAAGGATTGTGCTGGAGGTTTTTTTATGCGTGGGTAGAAAAGTGATTTAAACTGAATGACAGGAAGCCCAAATCATTGTGTCATATTAAAGACTCTCAAGGACCCACCCCAGGATGGAAGTGTTTTATGTCAGATATAATGCCAGAATTAGGCAAGGTAAGGATGGCTGTGAGCAGGATATTTTAAACGTCACAGGACAAGGGAAAGCATAAAACAAGTCTATCAGCTGGTTTTGCAAATTAAGCAGTTGCAGCACTTTAAAACTTTTATTCTGTTTAATATTCCCCATTGTGTCCAGCAAAGGGCACATTGCATTCTGATAGATTTTAGATGTGAAAAACAAATGTGTCTTACCTGTAAAATCACATGCACATAAACATATATAACCAAACATTTTTAAATTCCTTTGCATGCACACACATCTGCCTGCAGGAATCCATGCATTGGTGACACTGAGGACACTGAAATTTCTGGGTCATGTACTTCTGCAAGGATCTCAGGAAGCCGTGCCACCTCATATCTCCCTCATGCTTTGTTTTCAGAAATAAGGATTCTCACCCTATAAAAATAATAAAGATTTGGGTGGCACAAAGTACAGATGACTCCCAAGCACAAACACATGTATACATGTTTTGAAGGCTACTCCCCATTAAGTGCTTTGGTTTTGGATAGTTTAATCTGTGTCCTTAATGGTTTAAGGCAGAACAATGGGTTTTTCAATTTAGAAATGTGCGTGTTAAAAGCAGGGATCAGATGAGACCTCTGTACCAGAGCAATGAGTTCCACCGGGGTATTTCAAATAAATCTAATCTACTAGAAATCAGGACTACGTTTTGAATCCCAAAAAATGTTGTGCCTTAGGAATGGAGTATTTCAGAAAGTAGCCAAACAGTGCCAGTAATTCAGCATCAGCAGTCAGGAAAAAGAAACCTCAGCTCACTGCATTGCTAAGCGAATGCAGCTGATTGCTCCCTTGCAAGTGGTGACGATTCAAATTCCTCAAACATTGTAACAGCTTCCAGTAGTGTTTTACTTTGACAGCTCTGGGACAAAATTTTCATTCATTCGCTCTTTTCTCTGAAGCTTTATGTCAAAATTAGGGATGAGTAAATCCTGCTTCTTTCCCTGCTTTTTTTGCTTTACCCCACAGCTCTATTTTATTCTTTACTGGAAAAACAAGTCAAGGTAAAAGAAGAAGTAAAACCAACAGAAAACAAAACACTTAAATAGTTCTCATTAAAATAAAAATTGTAATATTCTAAAGCAAAAAAGGACTTCCCTTCTCCACACCCCCCCTCCATCAAATACCTATTTTTGCCACAGTCTGGGGAAGAGCAGAAACCTACCAAGATATTGCTGCTTGAATGTACATTCATATTTTAGATACTACAGTGACAGATACAAGAGAAGTGAGATTTTTTTTTACAGCAACTGGATGACAAAAATTATGGAATTGAATAGAATTTTCTTTCGTTGGGTATACAGATACAGAAATGTAGCTCACATTTATAACACTATCTCTTTACATATTATTCACACAATAATATGTTTTGATTTGCTGCAAATTACAGAAGACTTAAAACACTAATTTTAAAAAACTTGCCCTGACTGCCTCTATCACACACACACAGACACACTTATCTTCTATAAAGTAACTCCTCTTTCTAGAGAACCTTATAAGAATATTTGCTCAGAACTATTAAGCCTGAGAGGATGCACTGAAGGGCCACTCCTGTAGCTACTTTTAGAAGGGTCAGACAGGGGTTGATAACAACATTTTTATGTTTCTTCTCTGGCCTTTATGCTTCTCTGTGTGCTGTATTTAAGGCAATAAACCCAGAGTGAAATATAGAAACCACAAGTACATTTATGTCCATAGGAAAAAATACTCAATGGGCATTTCTTCAAACATACAATATAGGAGTGAGAAGCCATGACATTAAATTAATTCAGTATCACTATTTTCCTCATGTTAGATCAAAGTTTGAGAAACGGTATCTGGATAATGGAATTTTATTGTTGCTATGACACAAATCAACATCCACACCCAGTCTAAATTCACTTTACCACAGAGGAAACTCCTCATCTCCCAAGCATCCATACGTATAAATTAAACATTCCCAGATCAGAGGTTATGAATGAAAACCAAGGTGTTTGGAAGCTAAATCAAATGTCCATATCAATCAAATGTCCACTGTAGAAATGTCTCTGCTAATGTTTACATTTTCATCGAGACTACTTTTGACATTTCTGTAAATAGTAAACAGCCACAGGAGCTATTTTCTCACCTACTTCAGGAGAAGGAAGAGTTTTGGAAGAAGTGAGTATTCCTAATTTGGACACAGTTTCACAAAGGTAGGTTTTTGGACAGGCAAAGCAACAACTAAGATTATTGGTCCTCCACAATGTCCAGACAACATCTAAACACTCCTGAGAAGCAGTTCCCAGACTATTTACACTGCATATCTGAATGCTCCTGTTACAATCCAAAATAAAGATCTGCTCTGGGACTCAGTGGAGAAAAAGATACCAGAGGAAGTTGTGAGTGATGGGGAAAGGAAACTGCTGTGAAGAAAGCACCTAGAAAAGAGGGTGAAAGGACACTGGACCCCCATCACAGGCTGAGAGAGAAAGGTGGAGGTGCTGAAAGAAACACCTGGAAGTTCCTCTGCCAGGAACTGGCTTAAGGCTGACGTGCTCCAGAAAATTGCAGGAGTGGAAACAGAAGCAAGGCCCACCAAAGGCGTAATCGATCCCAGGGAAGGGCTTAGGACAACTAACCCCAGAATGGAGCTTGTGCTGACACAATGGTCACCAGGTTTCTGTTCTCTTGGAAAGCATGTGCCCCTCCACAATGGACAAACTTGGTGTGCCCAGCTGCCCCAGACCCTGGGGATGCAGCACAACCAATGTGAGCCTGTGCAGTGTTATCAAACAGCCTGGCTAGCACCACAGGGCTCTCGCAACACGCAACAACCACTCAGGTTAAGAAACGCAAAAGGCTGAGATGATGCTCGTTCTGCTTAGCCTGATCCTCCTATCAGGAAAAGGAGAGGCAGAACAAACACTGGTGATTTTATCAGAAACAAGAGATGGTTTATTGAGAAAGTGTTCAACAATTGCTTCTTTGAAAGAATTTGGAACATCGCCCCTTCAACAGCACCGTTTACCATCCGCTCCAAAATTAGACTGGCAAATCCCTCCTGGCCTTTTCCTACCAGGAAGACTTTCTACTCTATCCATTAACCCTGAATCCCACATACTCGATATAAACTGACAATTGATACTCAATGGTATTGGCAGACTCACTCACCAAAGCTATTTGCACAACAGGAAACAGCCTGTTTCACTTCATCATTGTGTAATTCAGTGCCATGTTATTAGAGATATGAGGAAAATTTCCATAGGAAGAGAGATTGAAAAGAACAGGACTTCTAGTTTAGACGAGTAACAAAAACGGACTTTTTTATGTGACAGTAAAAAAATCTACTTTTGGGTTATCTACTGTTTCTCATAATGAAAGAACAAGAGATTAGAAAATGAAAAGCATTCAATTGAAAACTGATAAAAGAGTTTATTTATTTCTATACTAAATGCAAGTAACTTCAGGATCTAAATGTCAACTGATATGACTGAAGGCAAGAAAAGAATTCAGTAGGATTAGAAGTTTATCTGGATATTAAGAATATATATCATTACAAAACTAACCTGCCAAGCTACGACTTTTTCTCCTGCAGTTTTTAAATATAATAAACAGCTTTTTTGAAAATTTTGAGGTAGTCAACCTGAAGATTTAAAAGGACTCAAAGAAAATCACTGAAAAATAAAATTGTACCGTACTTGCTGTCTCATAATTCTACCTTACTGGCCATCTGAATCAAATAATTAGCTGATAAACAAAACAAGCAGGAAACATATTTGTTGGCAAATACTGTAATATTCAAACCTCATTCTCACAGTTCCTAAGCAGAATAACCCCTTGGTGAAATAAAAAAAAAAAAAAAAATCAAGTCTATGTACTTTAGGATTTTCCATCATGCAAAAGTATTTAATTTTTAAAAAATATATTTACCCTGCTACATTCAGTATTAAGATTATGCATGCTTCTGACTTCAGGGTTTCCTTATTTTAGGATGTCCCAGCAGAATGTAACTTGTCTTTCTAATAAAATGCTTGGCTGGTGGGTCCTACAGTTTCACCTTTGTAAATATGTGCCAAATTCATCTTCCAGCCTTGAACCGACTTCCCCTAAACTCACGAGGTAAGCTCCTGCATGTCTAACTGATTTAAATTCAAAGTGAATAGCATGTATCCTCTGCAATCTGCATCTTTCTTACAGCTCACGCTTCCAAAACACGACAACTTCGAGATGGTTTAAAAATGGAGGAAGCTATTGCAAAGTAAATACTGCAGCTCATTTTACATGCCCAAGCCTGTGAAATACCTTCACTAATCTACCTCATATTTCCATCTAACAGTTCTACCAGATTTGTTTAAAAGCAGATATGCAAATTTTAGGTTGAAGGTAGTTTCTTTCGGGAAGATGAACATAAGGGGTAAATAAGACTCGACTGTAGAAAGACATTAATTCAACTGCAACAGCTTCGTGATTCAGAGTATTAGATTAATGCTTTATGAGCACATTATCTACAACTTAATGTAAATGCTGTAACAAACTGAAATTCTGAGATAGAGACTGTTCACAGGTTTGGCTTGGACCCCATCCACAAAGGCTTTATTAATCAGCACAGAAAGTTTAGTCTAACCTTTGTCAGTCAGTTCAAGGTAGAGAAGCTTCCTGAAGGATGGCATAAATGTCTTCCATCCTCACAGACATCTAGCAGCTCCCTCTGCTCTAGCCATAGGGCTGGGTCAGACCTTCCCATGTCTCCTCATCACTCCTGATGTGCCAGGCCACCCGAGCCATGACCGAGGCATTGCTGCTGTGGGTGCAAGGACAAACCAAGATTAAAAGGAGTCTGCATCTGTCACATGGAAAAAATCAAAAGCCAAAGCTCTGCATCACTGGTAATGCCCCCAAAGCCCTGCAGGACATGCACAAAGTTCACAACACAACAGCAGAGACAGAGACATTCTCAAGCTTTGCCCTCTGTCCCATCCAAGCCACCTAGAGCTCACCACATTCCTATCCTGCATCCTTCTACTTTTCTTTAGTCCACCACACACAAGGAGAACAGCTGAATCAGGAACAAGCAGAGAATTGCTTTTTAGCAACATTACAAATGTTAACCTAAACAAACCAACAAGCAAAAACCCAGCATGGCAGTAATAGTGATGAAACCAGAGCACTTTATCATAATTCCATCTAGTGAGAAACAGAATTTTTGTCAATATATTTCATGCTCAGAAAATATACTACTCAGCACTTTGACACTGTACTAGCCAAACACATTCTATTTTATTTTACTTTATTTTATTTCACTTTATTTTATTTCTCTTCATTTCATTTCATTTCATTTTGGAAAGGTTCTTTTATTTAAAAGCACACCTTGGATCCAGACCAGTTGTTCTCTCACAGAAACTTCCTGACTCATTCAAACAAGGACACACAGCAGTGCCTACATGAGTACAATGCACTGGGTGAAAGCACCAAGAATATGGGCAGAAGTCCTTGAGACAATTTCCAAGGACATTTACATGACAGAATACTAGGAACCTTTTTACAAGAATTTATCCACTGAGACCCTTACAGATCTGGCACAGAGACAAATAATTATATAACATTACAGGTTAACAGTGGACACAAGTACAGGGACTCCACAAGCAACCAGTACGAGCAGCCCAAACGACAAAACAAATCTATTTGGAGTAAGGAGTTATGAAATAACTTTCCAACTTTGAAAAGATCTTCTGAAGCTGGACAGTGGGTGTCTGAGCTATGCCATGGTGTGTTAGGGTTTATACACCTCACAAGTGTCTGGTCTACTCTAGACTTCATGCATTTACCCTTCTCTCTCCAAGGTCATCTTTCCACATCTCTAGCAGCTTCTATAGACAACTTCCAGCCTTTTAGATATTTTGCAGATACTTTTATCTTGCATATCAAGTTGTTTTAAAAATTTCTTTAATATTTGATGAACTGAAAGAGAAAAGTTCTGTAAGATAGACTAACTTTCCTTGTATTGGCTGAAGAATGATTTACACATGGGAGGTTGGTATTTTTAAGTTCCACAGACTCTAACACATTACTTCCTTTTTTTTTTTTTTTTTCTGGATACTCCACTAGCTTCTGTGCTTTATTCCAGCTATTTCCATGGATGTCCTTGACCTTTTTTCACGAGTTGAAATTGGGTTTGATCTATCAACCTAGCTGACTTTATCAAGTTACTCCAAAGTTCTTCACAGTCTTCGAGAGCTCTGATACCTAGGAGTTTTTATATTAGCTAATTAATGAAAACTTTAAGCAACAACTTGCAAGAGAAGAGCATTAACCAGGACATTCCCATGGATGAGGCACCTATGAGTGTCAAAAGGCTAAAAAACCTGGAGCCAGCCCCAAGCCAAGTTTAGCACTGGCAGAGGCAGGCTTACCTCCCACCCTCAGTTTTATTCCAGTAACCTCTCGTGATGTTGTTCTATCAATGTTACCCATAATACCAACCACATTTATTTTGTTCTTAACCCTTACTGAACTTGACAAGTTCTTTCACCCTCCAATGGTTCAAGTGAAGGAAAAGATCTTATTGTGCAGCTGTGCAGGGAGATGTCAGGACAGTGGAGTTTGGACCAAAGGCTGTGAAAAGCTGAGAGCATGGAATTTATGCTACAATGAAGCACCACAAACTCTCAAGCAATCAGCATTAGCCCTGAGAAACCACTCAATACTCTCCTGAGAAGGCTGTGGGACTGCAAGGGTGAAGCCCTGAGGATGGAGCTGCTGCTGGCCCACACTGGCAGCCTCAGTGGGCTAACAGGAATACTTGTGTGAGATAGCCATAGCCTTTAGAATTGGGTAAGAAAGAATAGAAGGGAAGCGGTGTAAAATGTCACATCCAGACAAGAGAACAAAACAAAGGGGCTTTTTTCCCCTTACAGCAGAGGAAAAAAAGTACTCACAGGAGCTTCTTATCCTTTCTTCCATCGTTTTTTTTTTTTTTGTCCTTCTCAGGTTTCCTTCATGCAGGGAAATAATTCTCTGTCTGTTGACACCTTATGCAACCACAGACGTGTCAGCATGAGCTGACTGGGTGGAAAAGAAAAAAAAAAAAAAAAAAACATTTACCCCCAGCATTCTGGGATCTGCTGAGTTGCCATTACTGCCGTGATTTATCGGGGCCTGTTACACATTTTACCTTCAGCTTCGCTGTCACCCAGATGCTTTTCTCTCAAGAAACGAGAAACACCAGTGAGCTGCCCGAGTCTGAGGGAAAGACGGCAAAGGGGAAACGAGAAAAGGGGGCTGCCCGTGCTTCAATAATGGGAGCAATAAACACAACGAGGAGCAGACCGCTGCTGAGGGATGCTGAGGGAGCCGGAGAGCGGCGGGGTCCCTGGGGCAGAGGAAAGGCCTCCAGAGCCCGGCCCTGTCCCGGAGCTCATAGAGAGCCCGTCCTGGCCCCGGTTCTGTCCCGGAGCCCCTCCAGAAGCGGTCCTGGCCCCAGCCCTGTCCCGGAGCCCCTCTAGAGCCCGTCCTGGCCCCGGCTCTGTCCCGGAGCTCCCCGGCCCCCGGCGGGCAGGGAGCGCAGAAATGCCGCCTCAGCACAGTCAGGGCCGTCAGCCTCCCGAGCACTTCCCTGCCAGGGAGCAGATAAGAGGGAAAAGGTGAAGGCGAGCACTTGTCACAGCAGATGGCGGCTTCGATTTGCAGGAAAGCCGGGGAGGGGCGGCTCCCCCGAGCCCCGGCCCGGCCGGGATTCCCGGAGCCGGCAGGCCCGGCCCGGGCTCTCGGCGGCCCCATGCATTGTATTAACGCTATGCTAATCAGCTGGAAAGCCACGCACTGGTTTTCTCGAAAGGATTCAAGGATCAAATAGCCATGAATAGAGCTGGAAAAACCTAATCTACTAATGGATTTAACTTAAGAGAAATAGAAAGTTCAAATAAAAATACTATTATTTGGGAGCTACTTAACTAGTACTTATCTTTAAAATACTTTCGCTGAATTTCTCTATTCCATTGAGGTGGAAGAAATACAGTCATATTTTTCTCAATGTGTTTGGCCATAGCTCTAAACAATGCTTCTCTTCTCTTCTCTTCTCTTCTCTTCTCTTCTCTTCTCTTCTCTTCTCTTCTCTTCTCTTCTCTTCTCTTCTCTTCTCTTCTCTTCTCTTCTCTTCTCTTCTCTTCTCTTCTCTTCTCTTCTCTTCTCTCCCTCTCCCTCTCCCTCTCCCTCTCCCTCTCCCTCTCCCTCTCCCTCTCCCCAATTCCCAGGGCTAGACTCCGCAGAGGGTGCCAGGAGGCTGCACAGCCATGCCAGGGGATTGAGGAACATGTGTCCCACCTAACCAGGGCTAACACAGGGATCCTCCTCTCTCCCAGCAGCACATCTCCACCTGATATAAACCATCACCAAGATCTCTAGCCACAGGCAAGGCTCCCACTGTGACACGCACTATATAAGCACAACACAAGAAAATGTTCTAAAAAACAAAAAAAATGAGGCTTAATGGGAGAAAGGAGATGTCAGACAAATGCAGACAGGAAGGAAATATGAGGGAATAACAGGAAAATAATAGTCAGCTGGGCAAGCAGTCACTCCAGCACACCCACAAGCAGTTGTTCAGCCTTTTATAGATACCATTATAAAGGACAGTTTGAAGGCGGGTTGGACAGCAGCAATAAGGCAAGTTTGGATTTTGCTGCAGGGGATGCATCTTGAGCTCAAAATGCAGCAGGAAAGAGAACAGAGAGACACTTGTTTTAAGCTTTAACAATGCAACAGGGAAGCAAACACAGAAGCCCTTGTTTGAAAATTTAACAAATGAGTAATAGACACCAGAAAATTGCCTGACTGGAGGTGGAAGCAGATATTTCATGAGTACACAGAAGATGGTGGTGAATCAGTGATGTTCTAACTGGGGAATCAGGCCTTGAAAACTAAGATATGCAACTGATTTCAATGAAGCATGGGAAGAAAGTAGGTGGAAGAGATCCCTCAAGACTGACTGGCATGATCCACACAATGAGGCATAGAAAGCTTGGGATATCTGGCTGGGTGGGTGACCTGGTAAACAGCACGGTCCCAGAGCTTCACATGGTCACAGAGCTCAAAAAGAAAATTTTAAAACCAAGACTACCAAATTTATTGTGCAGAAAATTACACTGACAAATTACCTTGTCTTCTGCTACGTGTAAATATGAACTAGCAGGTGTGAACCAAGGTGCAGTTTGTGCAAGGAACAGAGTCAAAGCTGGACAAAATCAAAACTGGTATCAAGTGAGCAGAAATCTCAAGTGTGAGTCTCCCCTGCCATTGTCTTATAAAAGGGAGTACACGGACTGCCTTCTGGATCTTTCTGCAAGCCATTTTCTCCCAGTAACTCAAGATGTGCACAGTTCACTAATAAAAAAGATCATTATTTTAACTGTCAGCAGCAGCCTCAGCCTGTGCTGCCATTCTGTCTCACACACCAGTAACAATCAAAGCCATCCAATTTGAAATTAGCTGCCAGTCCTCAGGATGTTGGGTGTGTCAGAACAAAACCAAGCAGGACATGCCACACTGGGCTGGGTATTCTGTGCTTCCTGAACACAAAGGAGTATTCTCTCCATTTCAGTTAGCACAGTGAGCAAATCTAACTTTACACCAAACCTTTCACATCTTGGTGATATAATAAGGTCTTTTTCTATATTACTGTTCATGACATACAATCATTCTCCAAAAACTGGAGTTTGCTCCCCATGTTTGTCTGAGCTTCCATGTGTTCATTGTTTCATTGATGAAACTCCTTTTAGCAACGAGTGGCCTCCATCAGACTGCACAGTTGTCAAAACTCTGAGGTGCAGGGATTTTATTTATTCACCCAAGCAGCTCAATTGCTGTCTGTCCTCCAGAAGTAAGACTGTCTGCACCATCACACAGCTCCAAGGCAATGCACTGCTCCAGGATGCCTCAGCAGGGAAAAGTCACTTTAAAAGAGTTACACAGCTTAAAAACTAACTAAGGCAGGGCAGATTGAATGCACTAGGTTCCTGATGATACAGTTGTTGCCTTGTAATGTAATCCATCTTTTTGGCATTCCTTCCGTATATCAGTCTCCCACAAAACAGCATGCTTGGGCTCTTTACTGGACAACAGTAAAGCTCCAACCTTAACTTCCCCCTTTGAGCCGCTATTTTCCTCCCAAAAATTCCTTTGGAAAAGTTGCTGCAGTCTTCTTCACTCTGATAACTCCAGCTAAAAGTGAATCCTGGGTGTGATAGCCCCAGAAAGCCTCAAATAGGTTTTGTTCACTGCAGCAAGGAGACTACCACCTTTGAGACAAATTCTAGACAGAGTGTTCCCAAACAGGAAGCTTCACAGCATTTTCTAGTCTGCACCCACCTAGTTTATGGTCAAGAGGTTCTGCCATGTGAATTTAAAAAGAAATAAATGTATTTTGATGTTATTAGAGGGTTATTTAATTGTGGTTTTTTCCACAGATGGCTTGTGGTGCTCACAAAGGGACCATCGGAGTGCTGGAAAACAATGCCATGAAAATGCTCATGTTGTTCAGCAACTGTGACTCCTATTTCGTGGGACTTCAGGTTTTGCAGACATTTGGCTTTCTCAGGCTCAATCTAAATCCAGGTTTTGGAAGACAAGAGCTGACTGCACATGAAATC
>NC_079335.1:90649772-90722272 GCF_029582105.1 Oenanthe melanoleuca
TTCCAGAAGAGAAAAGCACATCATTATTCTCTGGAAAAAACCCTTCTTTCTTGCAGTACTGGGAGAAAAAAATGCAACCATCTTTCAATGGGACTCTCCTAAAAAGATCCTTTGTTTATAATGGAGTGGGTTTTTCTTCCTTACAGGTCCCCAAAAATAGTTTTAACAACTATGGAAGTGATAGCACAGGTTGTAATCAAAGCCAGAACAAGACTGTTAACCTTAGCAAGACAAGACTTTGCAATTGCTTATTTACCTGTGAAAAAAGATTACCTTGATTTGGTATTGCAAAATTCAGATAATTTACAAAATACATTGTTAAATTTTTGAGGTGTTTGTTCTGTTAATTAATCAGGTCACAAATTGTTGCAAGCAAAATTGAGCTTTAGAGAAAAACCCATGCTAAATGAAGAACCTTTAAATGCTATAACTTTATTCACTAATGGGTCTAGGAAAACCCACAAATCAGTAATAGGATGGTTAAACCAAGCATCTAAAACATGGTAATCAGCTATTCAAACAGTTCCCCTCAAATAGCTGAAGTGGCTGCTGTGGTCAGGGCCTTTCAGCTCTTTTCAGAACCTTTTAATTTAATTACAGATTCTGCTTATGTTGCCAGTTCAATTAAAAAAATAGAGGGATTGGTTTTAAAAGATGTTGATAATGACACCCTATATTGTTGACTTTCATGTCTTTTATAATTTCGCAGCACAGAACTAACCCATATTTTGTGTCTCTCACGTTAGGTCTCATTCTTTGCTTCTAGGATTTCTGTCAGAAGAAATGCAAGAGCAGATAAAATGACAATTGTCTCAAACACCTTGCCAAACATTTTTGAACAAGCAAAATTTAATCATGCCTTTTTTTCACCAAAGAGCACAAGCTCTTGTGCAAATGTTTCACATTTCCAAATGTCAAGTGAAATCTATCATTAATATTTGCCCTGATTGTCAGCTTGTGCAACCTCCTGTCTCTACAGGAGCTGTCCACCTGTGGGGTTTGCAAAGCCTGCAATTATGGCAAACAGATACCATTAAGTACTCTTCCTTTGGGAAATTTAGAAATATCCATGTGTCAGTGGACACTTTCTCAGGCACAGTCTTTGCCTCTGTCCACACAGGAAAAGCAGCCAATGGTGCCTGTCAGCATTTTTTGCAAGCATTTGCTTCACTAGGTACACCTCAAGAAGTAAAAACAGACAATGGCCCTGCGCATCCAGCCCAAAAGTTGGCCACATTTTTAATGGACTGGGGTGCTTATCACATTTTTGGTATTTCCTACTCCCCTACAAGTCAGACAATTTTTGAAAGGACACATCACACCTAAAATGCATTTGTGATCAACAGAAGGGGGAGTAGAAGTGACACCACAGATGAGGTTGAGCAAAGCTTTGTACGTTTTTAATTTTTTGAATAGCTCTTTTGCAGAACCTAATCCACCAATTTTTTGGCATTTTTCAAATCACACGCAGGCAAAATTGAAGAAAATCCCCCTGTTTTAATTAGAAACCCTAAGACAGGATAAATTGAAAGTCCTTTTCGATTAATAACCTGGGGCAAAGGGTATGCTTGTGTTTCCTCAGGTGCAGAACCTAAGTGGGTTCCAGGGAAGAATGCTGAACCGTATCATGCACAAGAAAGCGCGGACAGTCCCAAGAGCAGAGAAACAAGCACGCAGACGTGAGCCAAACAGAGAAGACTACGAGTCACGTCTGACATTCCTTGATCACCTGTGGAACCTGCAAAATTGATTTTTATGGATGGAAAAAGCATGGAAATTGTTGGTTTCGTAGAGCTCTTTTGTCAAAAGCTTTATGTTACTTTAGAGAGTTAAAAACACCCCCATTAAATTGGTAAAGGTAGAATTACCCAATTTTTGCTACAATTGGCTAACCCCTGAACAAATTTGGGAGGTAAAATAATGGAGATGTCTTTTGCCAAAAAATAGCTCACAAAAGGTATGGGCAAAATCTGTTGCTATGCTGGTACTTGCTATTTTGCTTGTTTCATGTAATGTGGCTTTACCTGTAGGACAACCAAAACCAAATGCTTGGCTTCCTTTAGCCAAGGCTGCAGGCTCAGATACCATGTGCCTGTCCAATTCGAACCAAGAAAGTTTTTCAACCTGTCTAGTCAGTGTGCCAGTAAAAGATTGGCCAATACCAATATATTACGACCCTTCAACCAAAAGGCAACTCAATAGTAAGCCAGACGAGGTTGCCAATGGAAGCAATCCAGTGAGTGATTGGAACATTTGGACCAAAAAACTTCCCAAAGCAGTATCCAAACTCAAGAATTAAAGATCCTTGGTTCTTTAACAATGGATTTTTGCCTAACATTTTCATCTAGTGACTGGTGAGAAAGTGATCCTCCTAAGTACCGTGTTACTCCCTGTTACTTTGCATACAGAAACTCAAGTTTATGGTGTAATTATTCAGACAGTTGGCATGAACTTTCCAGGGTTGACCAATATCCATGACAATTACCAAAAGGATATTGGTTCATTTGTGGAGATAGGGCTTGGCAAAGCATGCCATCACACCTAGAAGATGGTCCATGTAGCATTGGACTGCTCACTGTGGTAGCACCTCATGCTAAGGCAGTCGTTAAGAAGAAACACAGGGGAAAAAGATTTGCATATCAATATGAAGAAAATTGTTAGCAGGTTTGTTATTACTCCAACTTGCTTCAGCAATGGCATTGAAACAATTAGATTGGCTCAGATGTTGGCTGATTAAACAAACCAGTGCCACATCCATTGCAATCAGTGATATATTGACAGACGTCAGCAGTGTTAGACATGCCACCCTACAAAATAGACCAGCAATTGATTTTCTCTTACTGGCACAAGGACATGGTTGTGAGGAATTTGGAGGATTATGTTGCATGAATATTTCTGACCATTCCAAATTTATCCACAAAAGTATACAAAAACTGAAAGATTTAGCATCTCAAATCAAAAGAGATGATAGATCATGTTTCGACGATTTGTTTGGGATGTAGCTTTGCACCTTGGTTAAAAGAGCTCTGCAAGATATGTTTATATGTATTGATTTTTGTGGTGGTGATATTAGTAATAGTGCCCTGTATACTTTAGTGTGTGCGATGGATGATGGACAGAACCATCAAAGAAGCTTTTGTCATCCAAGAGAGAGATATAGCAAATGAAATCACAGAAAGATCACAGGATCTTGTGCAGTTGCCTGCTGATCCCACTGTAGTGTATGCAGATGTAAACTTTGACAAAGGCTTTAATTCAAAACTTTGCAACAGGAGAGATTTAACCCACCAAGAAATAGCATCTCTTACCGGATTTGACTTACATCCTTCGAATTGACCAGATCTTTTCAAACATTAGAACTACTGTAGATTAAAGCAAGCAAAAAAGGTGCCTTAGACGAGCAAAATGACATATATTAAGTAATGAAAGACTTTAGAGTTTAGTAATACAGCCTTATGTAGAAAGCTAGTAACACTATTTTTCTAGATGAGGAAAAATGCACTGTAGTAAAACTATGTAACACAAGGTAGTTAAAACTCCACAAAGCTAGTAAAAGGATTTCTTTGTGCATGAACCGAGAGGGGGAATTGGGGGAAATAGAGAAGTTAGAAAACCCTCAAAAGCTCTGTGAAAGCAAATCTCAGAATGGAAGAATGCAAGAATGCTGAAGATGCAAGGACAAGAAACCATAAGGATATGAACTGTGTAGAGATAGGCCTTAGGAAAATGTTCAGCAAGATAGTAGAAATATGTAAGTTTAATAATGAACCCTTATCCATTGCTTTTAAGCTATTACAAGCAAGCTTTGTTCAAAACAAAATATATGTGTAGCTTTATTAGTTGGCTTAAGCAAAAGCTTGACAGCTTTTTAACATTATTCTGTTGGCTAGAAAGTTGTTAAAAAACTTTGTAACAAAGAACTTTTGGCTACTGTTGCCAGGGCAGGGGCTTTCACTATCTCTCGGTCTCACTCTGCAGAATGAGGCTGATGATGCCGATGAAATAAAAGTGCTAAGACTGCCGTACCTGCAGCCTGATCCCATGATTGCTGTAGGTTTAATGTATAAAATATTATGTTAATAACAAGAAAATCCAACATGGCACAGTCATAATGTTCCCTTGGTTCATCTCCAGGCATTGCCATCATGTTTGGCATTTGTGTGGCACAAACCTTCATGCAAATTGGAGTGCAGACTAAGTAAAAGTTCCCCTTGACTTATAATGCACAATAAGCAAAAGAACACATTTCAGAAGTACCATGGACAATGAAAAGAATGTCTAAGGATTAAGAAGAATGTGATATACGAGTAGTATTGCCTTATTTTCAGTTAGGTATTGTGTTTACAGGAACAATTCAAAAGTTTGGATTTTCCATTAGTTTATGTTTATGTTCTGCATTTAGGAAAAAGCAAACAGAAGATGTATTTCTGTTGAAGAATAACAAATAAACATGTTGTAGCTAAGCTGCTGTTCAGAATAGGGAGATGAATAAAGACAGAGGGTTTAAGCCAGCATCCAGAAGAGCTTCTTTCAGCAGCTGACCAAGAAGCTCCCTGAGCAGGCAGGAAGCTAGCACTGCACCAGAGTCAATAAGAGTGAATAAGATAATACAAAAAGTAATTAATCCATCAGCTGTGATATTGATCTCTGGGCAAAGTGATAGAATGGATACTTGTGGAGCCACTTTTTGATGAGGCTGCAAGTTTGGTTGATAAAGGTAATATTTTTGATGCAGCAGACTTTTTCTTGTGAGTCATTTGACTTAGTGTTGCATGGTATCTTGATCTATTATCCAGCATGATTATCAACTTGGCACTAATGAATTTAGAGCTGATTAAGTGACAAGTTCCAACAGTAATTGCAAATAAGAAATTACTGAGTGAGTGTGTTTCTCTTGACACCCTGCAAAGATCAGTTCTCTGACTTCTTCTGCTTAATGTTTTTATCAGTGTTCGGGAAAAAAGTCTAACATAAGTGTTGAACTTTGCAGTTATTCCGAAATATGAACTGTTTCATTTTGAGCTATAAGGTTATGAAAAGACTGTGTATTCAGAACAGTTCTCTATTTCTGTGTTTGCCATGGTATGAGCCTATCAACAACTAAAATAAGGTGGGGCAGTGGGCTGTTCTCTGCCAATCAATTAAGGATGGTTTAAAATTTTTTATTTGCTTGTGGGAATAAAGGCTGGAATAGATGCATGCAATACTAACTTGATTTGCACTTGAAAGCATAGTCAGGATCATGCATTCAGTCTGGAGTGTGAATGGAATAAGGCACTATGGACATATTTGCCAACCCAGTTTTTCACAGGATGCTAGCAAGATCTAAGTCTCTTCAGAAACCTTCTTGGAGAATCATCACAACTGCTCCCCTATTTGCATTTGTGCAGCTGTTCTAGCTGCTATCAGTGAGTGGCAGAATGTGTCCTGTTCATCTCTCAGAGGACCAGATTTTGCCTGTTTACAGTTATTACATAAATTTTAAATAGCTCCATTTTCACACCAGTTCAATTGTGATGGCTTCATTGGAGCTATTCCCTGAGAAAACAGATGATGAAAGCTGTTTCTGTTTCTCACTGCTAAGATAATATGACCTATTAGATGGAGCCACACAGCATGATTTCTTTGCAGCATAGCCATTTTTTAGTCACCTAATTCTTCCTATGATACCTTCTTGCTTGCTGTCTCTTGCTCTCCCTCATTTGCACCAGTCTTCCTGTTTTTTTCTATTTAAAAGACCAGTGAAAATACCAGATTAAAGCAACACTTTTGCTTGTGAGGACTGACTGTTTTAATGGAGATCTTTGGTGAAGTGCTCCATGGAAGTTGTATGGGCACATCTGGTAGAGTTTATGAAGGAGTCAGAAGAGACAGGGCTGAGAGGACTAAGGAGAAGGATCTATATATGCTGGCTTTGCTACCAAGGGTAACATTACAAAAATACAGTTTCTATGTGCTTTCACAATTTTAAACATATTCTTCCCATTATTCTCATAACACCTGTGATTGTTTACAGTAGAAGGACCTTCATGTGTTAAAATTAACATTTTAACTATTAAAATAGATCATCATCCCGATGATGTCCCTATGTTTCAAAGTAGAAGCATTACCCTATTGTCTTGTAGAGAAATCACTTGCAAGGTACATTTATTATAAAATTAATTTTAGAGTAATCAGGATAGAATAAGTCCTTTTGTGTGACTTACAGTTTGATAATACATGGTTAATTTAGTTCATAGAGACATTTCATATACCGAATAGTGAAGTAAAACTTTAATAGATCAGGATGCCAACATTTCTAAGTGACGAGGAAGACTGCTAGGGTCTGGCAGTCAAATACTACTCTATGTTGAGAATATAATTTCTCTAATGCTAGAAGATTTCACAGAGAGGTTCAGAAAATTTTCTGTCTGATTGCAAAATATAGAAATATTTATATATTGTGCGTGAAACAACTTGAAGATAGCTGTCATGTGTTTTCCTAATAAACATTAATAACTTTTATTAATATAGTTGTACCCATCTCAGCAATTAATAGATGACTCCTTCCTTTTCTTCATCTTTTGTGTTTGCCTTAGTAACTTAGCAATGATTGGGGGTGAAGGGAAAATTCTTAAAATTAATATGAAATGCATTAAAAAATTAATAAATAAGATTTTAGGAACCAGGACTCTAAAAGGTGCTAGAAAGTGTTATGGGAAGTTATGAAATGAAGGGAGAAACTGGAAGCAAACATTAAAGTGTATTAGATTTTGATTGCTTGTTTTGTAGTCACTTCAAGTTCTCAAAATAAGGAAAAGTCAAGGAAGACTGTGATAAATATCATAAAACTCATAGTTCTGGTTTCAGTCCTTAAAAAGAATTCAGGTTGCTTCATTCATTGCCAAGTTGGAGCTTCCAAAATTGCCAGTGAGCACCCAATGTAATAAGTTGCCTGAAAGTTCTGTCATGCCAGAGCATTGCAAGGATTGCCTTGTATAATTTTTTAAAACTATGTTTTTCAAACTTTTCTCTACACTTATTTAGACCAGGAATTTCCATGAATAATTGAAATATATTTGAAAACTGAAAATCTAAGCTCTAAAATATTTGGTCTCTGTAAGGGAAACATTGCAAGAAACCATTTTTACACACCTAAAATGGCAAGTATTGCTATCAAACTTTTTTTTAATAGTTGTTAGTTAGTAAGGACTGTTTTCAGTGATTTGTCAGTTTCCACCTTTGTCTTCACTTTTTCAGTTTTATTCAGTTCGTACAGATCATTTTCAGAGTAGCCTAGGAGTCTTTCTCAGTCTAGTATTCGTGTCTTGAATTCCAAGATGTTCTGAGGACTCCTTGTAAAGCCAAGAAAGAGATTCTCAAAGAGATCCTGGAATATAGGCATAAAATTGATGAAAAGAATATAAAGTTAGCAGTTGCAGTTCTAGTCTCCAACACTAAATCCATTTGTAGTCCTGGGCTTCATCAACTTCCGTTGACAGTCTGGCCTGTTAGCAGGATATTTCAGGACTGCCTTGAGATTGAATTTTTCTTCTGTAGCATTCAGTATGTCATTTAGCACTGATGAAATTCAGTGTCATAATTGGTTACAGGTTATATATGGTATGAATACCTTTTTTTCTTTCTTTCATGGAATGAAAAGCATAATCAAGTTAATGAAAAGTGCTTCAGTATAGCTATTGTCTAAATTACTTCTTTCTAAACAAAAATAAGCAACAAGCTTTGTTTAAATGAATTAAATAAAAAACTCTCACTGCAAATCTGATAAAATATCTTGTGGGTTTATTTGTTTGTTGGTTTGTCTGTTTTTAAAAATTATTTATTCAAAACTCTTTGAGACTTCTGTTAAATCTTTGTGAAAGAGCTGGAGAAATAGACTGTAATATTTAAGAAAAGCACAGAATTTTTAGTATTTTTTAATATGTCCTCTGTGTCAGTAAACACGAAATAAATAGTATTGCATGTTGTGATCCAATTAGTGAGAGATGTATCTGCCTGAATTATGGTTCAGACAAGACCATATATCAAACCAATAATACAGATTTTATTTTAAAAAAAGTATGAGGTAGAGAGATAGAATGACATAGGAAACGAAGGGGAGAGAGAGCGAGAAATCAAGCAGAAGATCATCATCATATATTGATCCAACTGCATCCCATTGCATCCCATCATTCTTCACCCTTCACTTCTCAGTGGTGAGAGTCCCCAGGTTGTTAAAAGTTTTTCAGTATTTGCACATTTTAGGAAACAAAGGATTTAATGCTCATTGACTGCACAGTTCTGTTTATTCTATTCTATTCTATTCTATTCTATTCTATTCTATTCTATTCTATTCTATTCTATTCTATTCTATTCTATTCTATTCTATTCTATTCTATTCTATTCTATTCTATGCCATGCCATGCCATGCCATGCCATGCCATGCCATGCCATGCCATGCCATGCTATGCTATGCTATGCTATGCTATGCTATGCTATGCTATTCTGTCTCTCAGTTCTAATGCTGATTAGTCCCATGCTCAGTCTTTATTTTCTTTTGGGTTGGTTGTTTTTTGAGTTGGTGGGTTGTGAGTCAGTGTTTGCAATCTCCCTCTGCCAGAATTACATTTTACCCAGTCTGAGCTGATTTCAGCACAGTTTCTGGGTTGTCTTGTCTTGTGGCCCATAAATTCTCTGTGTCCATTTGCAGTGATACATTCTGCTTTCCCAGCTTTGTTAATCTCCCAGTAGGTCCGAGATGGCATCCAGATCACCTTTATCTTATCTCACAGATCTCTTAACCCATTATGGTGGCTTAATTTACTGACCAGGTTTCAGGTATCCAGGAGGGCAAGTTTGGGAGGGGCTTCAGGGGTCACAGATGCCATTGATTCCACAGTTTGAAATTATTTTTTTTGACTGGTGATATGCATATGAGCACTTCTTTACACACTTAGGCACAGTGGGAATTTCTGCCTGGACGCCTTAGCCAGATCCTCTGCCAGGATTTGGGTTAGTGCCCTACAGTCACTTATCTCCTGGCAGAGTCTTTCTGTGGCCTTAACAGTTTGAGGCAGTTTAAGTCCTTATGCATATCTTTGTAGAAGCTTGTTAATAAGGTAATACAAGCGAGTTTAGTCTCATTTTAGTCTCATTTAAAATAACTTTTAACCCCCTACCATGAATAGGAGGTAAATTGCAAGGTACAAACTCCACGTTAACAGCAATATGATGATTAGGAATATTTACTTCTTTAGTGTTTAAATAGAGAAAGCTGTAAGAAAGGCTTGAAAGCCACTGCAGCTCTAAATCCATTAAATACTGTGGGACTGCTGCCATCTTCTGGGATGTGAGACAAAGACATGTCACTTCTACAAAACGAAATTATTTGACTTGCAAGATCAGAGGACAGCTTTTTAGGCATAGAATGGTCAGAAATTATTGCAGGTCTGCTCAGTGGCACATGGCTTCCTGTTGATACCATAGTCCAATTCCTCACCATTTTCATAACTGATTTCTAAACAGTGGGTTAACATCATTCTCTAAGTACAGCAAAATGGTACTCCTGTAATTTAAGCTGTGGGAAGACTGCTTGTAAGCACTTGTTGCACTCTACATCTGAGATGTTTCTCAGGGTAATTGCCTTGGAGAAGAGTAATAATCTTGTTTTGTTTTGTTTTTTTGGTTTTTTGTTTATATCACTCTGATTGAAGTGGCTTCTCATGGTTCATGGCTAGGGCTTACTGAGGTACTATAAAAAACATATAATTCAGTAGATGTATGTGTGTGTGATGCATTTTTTAAATAACTTTATTGCACACTTCAGCCTTTTTCTTCTTTGTGATGGGCTCCAAACAGAGTGACAGGATGATTAATTTGCTCCTTTTCTTTTATACTCACCGTGTATTCCATGTGCTTGTTCATCCTGTGAATCAGTCGTGAAGAAAGAACGTATGAATTTGATAATGAGCAAGAAAAGTATGACTGATTTTGTTATGAACAGCAATAAATAATTGAACATGATTCATTATCAGGAGGCAAGTATAAAGAAGTTGGCTAATACCAGGGTTATTAGAGACAGGTTGTATTTCAGAATCACAAAAAAATACAGTAAGAACCCTTAGTTCTTTTGAAGGGCATAAAACTCTTAAAAGCAAGCTACAGATCCAGTCCAACCTAAAGGTCCTGCACAGCCACCTACTAGAAATAAGTTAATGCATATACCTGGTCTTGAAGGTCAGCAACACTTATGCCTACTCTCTTAAATATTAGCCAGAGGCATAGATAAACCTGGGATGTTTTTATCAGCTTTGCCAGTTTCTTATCATTTTATCTCCACTTCAGGTTGGATGCTTCCCAACGAAAAGTTTTGCTTGCCTCCTGGGGAATTTTCTTTGGACAACACATGCAAGCAAACATAAAATATTGTCTGGTCAAAACTCTACCCACTGTGTGTTTGTGGGTAAGAGATAAAGTGCATCTGAGCGGCCACAGCACAGCAGGGTATATGGGAACTGGGATGGCCTTTGGGACAGGGTTACTAAATGCAAGTTGTGTAATGCTTGGGACCCTGCCTTGGGTTTATCTTTACTGTTAATAGTGGCCATCAATCTTGTTCCTCTAGCTCCTGACTGTTCCTATGAGAAACTACTGCTGCCCTCTCACTGCCTTTAACTTGTAAAAGATGATATTATACTCCTTGTGCAGCAAAGAACATCTGCCTGTTGGGTCAGCTGGAATAACCCCAGGTCTTGAAGAAGCCCCCCAAGCTGAGGTGGGACAGCTGAGGAAAGCTGTTACAGAGTCTGAAGGTATTTGGGGGGCTGAGTGAGTGATAACTGGTCAGTGAAATGCACCATTCTGTAATAGCAATTAAAAAAAAAATTAACAGCTCTGTTCAACATTTACTGGTTAGTGAGATCCCATTTTGTTAAAATATATTTCCTTATCATAAAAGCTGAAATACAGCCTGGTGGTTCTGAGGTAGTATAGAGTTCTTATTCATGATACCCCAGGTTTATGTTATACTTTGACAAAAAGTTTATTTTTTCTTTCATTGCCATGGAAATCCACAGAAAACAGGGTCAGTCTTCTGTACTTTCCTTTTAGCATACTACTTGATAAAAAAATTATTTCAGATTTATAATTCTGCACTTGCTTCATTTTTAATTGTGTTTGGGATTGCTAAACCTGAGAAATTTGACAAAAAGAAAAAGTGACTGTCAGCTCTTAGCTCAAGCACTACTTTTTCTGTAGTAAACAGTATTTTTAGAAGATTGTTTTCATAATTTTATGGAGACAACCTATCATCTGTCAGTCAGTAAGTGTTGCCCAAGTCATGTCCATGCCCCTAGGAAACATGAAATACAATTTAAGTAAGTACAGCAGTGTAATTTATTTATTTGTTGACTTATTATCTTTGAATCTTATGCAAAATTGCTCTATGCATTCTCATGTTAATGTTTTTGCTAATGTTTTTGCCAGTTATAACTTTGTTGGCACTGTTGTTATTTATACAGAGCGAGGGAATTTTTTGCTTCAGGCTGTTCCAACATGTTCTTTTCTCTTTACAGTAAAGTGATGTTATTTTTCATTATACTTTGGCTGCCAAGTGGAAGATAGTGTATAAGATCGTTTAGAGATGACCTTTGAGCTGCTCATGGGAGTGTAGTACATAAAAATTTATAAGTCATTCTAAACATAATCAAATTTTAAATGTATTGTCCTTTAGGTTACGTGATAAAATCTCCTTGTGCTTACCCACAAAGGAGCAGAAAGAGGTGGGTGGAGGAGACTCCAAACATTCCCCTGAGAGGTTGCTCCCAGGCCCCCACAGGAGCCATCAGCCCATCGAGGGCAGGTCTCCACCAGCCCAGAGGAGCACATGGATACTCAAAGGCAGACAGGAGCCCAAACTGTGGATTCAGAGTAGGGGACACCCTGCCTGGTCCCTCCCTGGGCAGCCCCAGGAATGGGTCAGCCCCAGTGTGCTCGGATGACACGCATTTGGTGAGTCGGTTCTGGAGCACCTTTTGAGCTGTTACCTAGGAAAATAGGGCACACATTTTGGGAAACAAGGCAGTGGACTTTGGGATTGCACGGGACTTATTATGGGATGCTTAGGGGAGAAACCGAAGGGGAGGAAAAGGAAAGATTTAGATGATTTGGGGAGGAATGAGAGTGGGGAAAGCAGGAGGGAATAAGAGGTCTGACTGTGTTCTCTTCTCTGGCCATAATCTGCTTCTCATCAGTCAGACTTCTTACTAAAAACTTTTCTACCCTTTTCCTGGATGAGGGATTCTCCATGTGAAAAACGAGGTTCAATTTCCTGGTAAAATTTAAAAAGTTTAATAAAAGACAATAAGAGACAATAAAAACAAAAAACAATAAAGCAAAAGGCTGGGTGCTTGACATTCAGCTAAGAGCACACACTAACTCAGAAAACACTTCATTAAATGGATCAACACGTTGCATATTCATAGATCTTCATGCATTATTCAAAATCACCTCCCCCAACCTGTAAATCAACATTTTAAAAAATAAATTCTCTCCTTGGGATTCTGGTGTCCGATAATCCGAGAATGTGAAGAATTTCCTGATTATCTTTTTTTTTACCATTCTGAGTTAGTTACATGAACAAAAGCTTTTTTACATCACCACCTTATAGCCCAAGATAAATGTATATTTATCACACTACTATTTCTAAGTTTTGTTAATAGCAGAACTAAAATAAACTATATTAATACAGCAAAGTTTCCCAACATTATACATATAGCATTCATTTTAATATTTGTGAAAAGCCAATAATATAATATAACATCCATTTGGTATGAGGGAGTGGGGCTTGAGAGGGTCTGGATGGCAGTGACTGGAGTCAGATCATGGATCAGGATTGCCCCTGTGTCTTTGTGCCAGGCACTGGAGGTACCAGAGTGACTGAAAACCAGTACCAGCCCCTGGAATAGGACTACGGGTCACAGGGGTATGTGTGCCCCTGGTCCAGTGGCAGAACTGAGCACTGGCTGTGCAAATAAATGTGTGTGCATTGCCACAGGTTCAAGCGTGACCAGACAGGCAGTAGCTGAAATGTCTTGGGATCTGTGGGTGCCTCTGAAGGTGAGAACACGGTGGGATGAGCTACTAGGGATTCCCAGCTAGGGAGATCCCCCTGTGTATCACCAGGTGATCTCCATCCTGCTAAGCTGTCACCTTCTGCTCGTTGCCTGGTGCTTCTTCTTCACTCGTACTTGAATTTGTTATGCCAAAAAGCAGAGGTTTGTTCAGAACGCAGATGGATTAGCAGGATAGTTAGAAAAATGTAGCGGGATTTTGTGGTCTGGGAAGAAATGGAAGCCTTGCTGCTCTTTCCCACTAGAGGTCTCTGCAGATAACGCCGAGAAACATGAAAATGTCTTTGCCACTGACAGGGCTGCTGATGTCGCTGTTTCTGTGCAGACAGCTGCTTGCAAGACAGAGGCTGTACAGAAACTTTATAGTCATAATGTAAATCATAATAGATCCAATTCCCCCAATGTTTATAGGTGGTGATGTTTGACTGATTGTCTTCTGTGATACTGCACCAGGTGAGGCTCTTAGCTGGTGTCTTCAGTTAAAAGGACTAATTCCAGTTTCATGAATATAAGAAAGCCAGAAGGACCAAACAATAGAGAGTCTTAAAAATTAATAGTGAGTCATCTTTGGTTTCATAAGGATATTCACCCTAAGAACAAATCCTTTACTCCTTAGACATCCCGATTTCATTGCTTTTTAATTCTGTTAATTTTAGAACAGTTACTGGTGACTTGAACTGAATTTACTGGCTTTTCCCTTTCTCAGATCTCTGTAATTGTTTGTGTGATGTCCCCAATATGGCTAGCCATCTGTGAAAAATAACTGACATTAACACACTACCAAAATTCAAAATTGTTTAGATAAAGCCTGCTTTGTTTAAAAGACCATTGTAAGGTTGAGTATGGGCACAGGTAGCAATGGACTGCTGCATCCTTAGAGAAGATGGAATAATCTCTCTCTTCAGAACTGAAATTTAGATTTCCTGTTTATTACTACACGCAAATATTCTGTTTCTGTTTTAATTTCCAGAAATGAAAACTTTACTAGGTTTTTCGAGACTGTCTCTCAAATTCAGGATTGCTAAGTAAGCAGCAGAAATGAGCATGCCCTGCATAAATGGGACAGAGTAATACTTGAGCACATAGCAGAGGGAGAAGTACTAGAGCAAAATTTCTCAGGGATAAGTAATTTGCAAAGACCCTTTGGCTATGTTTAAATGGTGAGGCTGCTGAGCTGACTTTGCACACAAGTAACAGCTGGGTGCATTTGAACAACTCCCTGCCGTGCCTGTTCCGCCTTGGTTTCCACTGGAAGGAAGGTTGGATGTGTAGGCTGAGGACAGATGGACCTCAGGAGCCCTGAGGGAGGCCATGGAGCACATCCAGTGATCAGGTTTGATGTAGATTTGACACTTCTGAGGCAACTGCAGAGAAGGCAAGAAGAAAAATCCTTTCTAATACAGCATCAATCTAATTAATGTTGTGGAGGATTTGGGTAGTGAGTAAAGAGGTTAGATACAGGGACACAACCTCCTGTGGAGTCTGTGATTGCAGAACAGCTTGGAAAGAAACAAGTCCTCACTTTCAGATACTTTCAGTGAGCCTCAAGAGCTGGTGCTCTGTGAGCAGGGTCTATTGGAATAGAGGACGTGACCAGAATACAAGACCTGGGACTGCAGGGTTTTTGAGCACACATTGAAAATAAGCTGTGTTGGTCTACTCCAGTGAAGAGAAAACTCTTTTACAGATGGTCAGACTTCTCTGCTGCCTTTGGTTCAGAGCTTGCTGTTTCAGGTTTCCTATCAGCTGGATATTTTGAATTACTGTGCAGAATTTTTTCCTGCTATATCTAATCATATCTAATATCAAGTTACTCAATGACTTTTAACATATTTTTCTTTTTTTTTTTTTTTCAGTTTTGTGTAGAGGAAATCTGTTGTGTTTTATGTGTCAATAAGGATCATAGAAGTGTCTGACACTTCATTTCTGTTATTGTAGAAATCTTGCTGTTACTAATTGTCTAAATATTCCTTCTACATTCTGGAAAGTTTAGATATAATTAGTTCTCAATGGAGTAAAATATAAGTAGGGAGCTGTGACATAAAGTGTTGTTGGTGACAGGGTAACTCTTCCTGCCAATAAAAGAAAAGATTTTGAAAGATTTTATTTTGTCCTTGAGGATATCTGCTGGGTTAATTGGGCTGTATGCAGATATAGAGACCCTTGCATGATTCCAGTCATCCCCTTCATCCCCAGAATAGTTTAACTACCAAAAGCCCAGGCTTAAGGCTGGGGGTAAATGGAAATTTGCATGAAGTGGATTCCTTCAGTTTTGTTATTGCTGTAACTCCATAATTAAATGATAAGTATTTTGTAGTGATTATCAAGCAAAATATGAATATTTCCTGTTGACAGTGCATTCATTCATATATTGCATAAGAGAATAAAAGACAGCTACTGCTGCCCTCAAAATCAAAATAAGCCACAATTGATTTAATGTAGTGGCAGAGGCAAAAGTGCAAATAATTTTATTAATGATGGTAAATTTTACACCCCCATTCAGTAAAATAGTTAAACAAAAAGCAGGTACCTTGTTCCATTGGATACCCACAGCTTTAAAGGTAAATGTGATTTAAATATTATTCTGAAATACAGCCACTGAGCTGCATCTATGCACCTGAAAAACATGTAGGCATTTCTTTTGCAAATAATAGCAAATTGCTCTGAAGATATAGAAGTGGAATTGTATTGCAATGTTGGCTAATTTTGAAATATCTTATTTACAAAGATTTATGCAATATCTGATGCAGAGTTAGAATCCTCCTGTAGCAATATGCAGCATTTCTCCATTTTAAATATGTATATTCATATTACTTTTTATATATATATTTGCCACATCTTTCTTCTCATTAATGAAGTTTGACAATTTGTGACAGGACAGAAAGGGAATTCATTATATTTAGTAATAGAAA
The DNA here is from genome assembly GCF_029582105.1 of Oenanthe melanoleuca. Lineage (NCBI taxonomy): Eukaryota > Metazoa > Chordata > Aves > Passeriformes > Muscicapidae > Oenanthe > Oenanthe melanoleuca. Next base: position 90,665,794 of record NC_079335.1, read on the forward strand.
ACCCATTTCTCATTTTTCAAGAACCAAGCAGCTGCAATGAAATTGCCTAAACCACTATATCACAATTCCCCACCTTTGTGGTTCTTAAGGTCACCCTCAAGGGTCTTCAATTTCCTTATGTTCACAGCTTGGCACCTGGTAATTTTCAGAATCAGAAAATATAAGGAAGCTATATATTTTTATTCTAAGAAGGATTTTTTTTTTATTTGAGAAGAAATAAATCTGTCAAGCTGAAAATATTAAAAAATCAGAAGCTTGACTGTAATAATCACAGCAATGTCAATGCCAATTTTGTTTAGAAAACTTTGGAATGAAAATTTTCTGCATGACAGAGAAACTTTCCCTCTTCCTGAAAGGAGTTGTCAATGTGTAAAGGAAATGAGCTGTTATTTTAATAATCAATGGAGTATAAGAGTAATTTATGGTAATAAGACTGCAAGGCTCCTAGCATTACTTTTCCTTAAAAAGTTGTTCAGTATTCTGGATGCTGACAACTTCAGTGGACTATATCAGCTGAAATGAAGGAATTTTAGTTGCTTAGATTAAATTTAGAGGAATTTTCTCTCTATATAAAACCATCATATACTTTGTATTCCAATGTTGATTATTGAGGAAATGCAATAATAGGCAATAGTAGAGAATTCAATTGATTTCCTAAAGAATGTCTTCAGGCAGTCTCCAGGTTTATAAATTCCAGTAGCATAAATTGAGAAAAATACATTATTTGGTCTCTGCAGTGTGATAAAAGAAGGTGGTGTTTGATTTTTTTTCTGATCTAATTTCTAGTGATGATGAATTTTCTTATTCTTTCAGTGTATGGCTTGGAATAAAGTACAACAAGCATATATTTTCCAGTTAAATTTTTGTTATTAATGTAAGTAGAAGACACTGAATATGAAGACAGCAATTAAAATCACTTAAAAAAATGGATAAATAACATGTTGAAAAGCAAACAGCTTTCTGTTTATTCACTCTATTGCAATACAACCTGATGCAGAAATTTGGTCATGAGTACTACCATATGGTCACAATCAATGCTGTCAGCATCAGGTTTGTGCTCTTCTGTGTCCTGCCCTGCTCACCCCAGCCAGCTCAGCCCTGCTAGGACTTGCCTTCCCTCAAATCCTCCCAGTTCTGGGTCAGCACCTTCAGACCCTTAGAGAAAGATGTCTGAAGTGTGTATATCCTTGAAACAGAGGAAGCAAAGAAATGAAATGAATAAAGTTTGTGTGTTTGGATTTTTTTTTTCTAGTTTGATAAATAAAAAAGATTTTTGCAGGCAATGTAGAATTACTTGCATAAAATCACAGTCATTGCAGTCCTGTGATTACTACACAGATTTTCTAAGAGATTGTGGAAGTGAGGAATATTCCTCTAGTTTATGGTTCCTATGAAGAGGACTGAAGCAGTGACCCCAACGTGTCTTGCTTCTCAGTAGGGTTAAGTTGGCATTGTAATACTGAGAATTATCTTTCATGGATGTCTGCAGCTACAACAATAATCAGCTAACTAGCAAAGTAAATAGCAGAGAAAGTCTACTTTTTATTGCTTCTGATAAATTCCATCAATATCTTGTTTTAGTGTTTGTACTGCATAGGGCTTGCCAATATAAACCATTCATAAAAAAAACCAATTTCAAATACTAGTACAAACTGTTGGATTACAGTCCAAACTCAGGGATATGATTAATTAATATGCTTTGCACAAATGTTTTAATCATTCTGGATGTACCCTGTGACATAATTTATTTCTGGAATGCTCATAATATGAATTATGGAGGTATTCTTCCACATGTATATGTACAAGGACTGAAATCAGAAGCCATCTCATCTGTGGGTGTCTTCTTTGTTATACATCTCACTTTATGGGAGCAATCTCCATAGACAACTCTGGTTTTCCTCAAAATGCAAGTTCATTTTTGGCAAAATCTTTCAAAGATAATCTTTATGCATACTCCTGTATGAAAGTGAGTTTTATGGGACATGCTAGTCATGTCCCATGATGATATGAAAACCAGCATGTTCAATATGCATCTATAAATTTACTGGTGCAACTAGTTTTAGGTATGAAAAACAAGACAACATCAATAAAAAGCAAATGTATGTCCTTCTCAAGTCTTTCTATAGCTTTGAAAAGATACTGATCCTTACTTTAGTAACATATTTGATAAATATTTTTCCTTGAAAATTGTTAACTGTCTCTTTTGCTATTTTTTTTATTATTTTGCTGTAATGACTTTGTTTTATTCTGAAAAATGTGAAAAGGGATATTTTGGTATTGTGTTTGGAAATTGTATAAATGCAGATGTAATGATGTTACATAAGTTTGATACTGATACTTGTTTAATATTGATAATATACAACATTTTTTCCCCAAGTAATACTAAATTTAATAGCAGGTACTAGTGATGACTATTATGATTGTTTTTCTATTTTTCTGTCTATAGTTTTTTAATTTCTTGGGCCTCACTGATGAAACTTAATTGAAGCAAGTTACAATGCAGAATAACAGCTTTGATTTTTATCGGTTTGAAATGTTATAATTATTGCTTTTGGGAGAATTTAAGAAATTATTTTAGAAAAGAATTTTAAAGGAGAACCATCAGTGGACTATATATCACATTTCAGAGTTGCTCCTACTCTGAGCATCTTTGAAGTGCAATGGGAAGCCTTTGTTGGTAAGTGCAACATTATTTTAATGGTCATTCTGCATGAGTAGGTTGTGATTAGTTCCAGTATATATCCAGATTTGGAGATGAGATTATTAATGGTGAGAAGTATGGCAATATCACTAAGTCTTTCCAACATTTAATTTCATAAAGGCTAATTTCAGAATTATGTGGTTGAATTTCTGTTGCTATTGTTTTGTATGCTTTGTTTTTTTGGATGCTGTCCTGTCAAATCCTTAGGTCTACTATTTTCTAGCACTGTCAGCTGCACTTGCACACTTAATACTTAATACTCTGTAACTCACCAGTGCTCCAGCTCAACTGTGCATGGAGACTGCTAAGCATGTAAATATATATCACATCACTAGATGTCCTCCTCCCACAAAATTTCTTCTCCTCAGTTAGCAAACTGATGATACTGTGTTGAAAAAAAAAAGACCTAGAATCATGTACAGCAATAACAGATGACCAGTTCCAACTCATGTAGTCACAAATTACCTGTTCCTGGAAAACAACCTCAGGAGAGCTCTGCAGTCATGAAACTTGTTCTATTGCCCACGAATTGGACCATTAAGGACTGTGGAGGAACTTCTGTCACTGCAAGTTGTGCAGAAGCAGGGCAAGCCCCTTGCTGGTAACTTATAAACCACAGACTGCCTGCACATCTAAGTCTGATTATTTCACATGTAACATTTTGGTTGCCCTATGCACCAGTTGTATGGTGCTTTCTGATCACAGATGCATAAACCCTCAAGAACATTTCCTGCTTGAGTATTGTGTGGCCAGTGGCCCACCTGTTCTTTGCTGCTGAGGAAATACAGGTAGCCTTCACTGGTGTTTAATGCTCTGTAAAACAGGCTTTTGGTTTATTTTTCCCAGAGGGTGTTGTATGGGTACAGCCATCCCCAGCACCAGAAGAGGATCAGTATCCATAGTCAGCAGGGAGGAGTGATCTTGTTGCCACAGTGGCCTGGAGAGTTTCCCTGGTGAGATCCAGCCAGTCTGCTTTGTGCCTGGAGTGGTGCTGAAGGGTCTAGAGATAGGACAGGGAGGGATGTGTGTATGGTGGAAGGCAGTGGAGAAGAATATCCATATTGTTTTTCCCACGACTTACAGTGGTTCCTGACTCCCTTGCCACAAACCACTGAAATGATTATATGCATCTTATACTGCTGCATTACTCAAAAATGCTTTTAAATGGTGATGACATAAAAGAATACCAAAGTAATAGCTGCAGGACACGCTGGCTGTGGAAATGTATAGCCTGAGAAGTTGAAGGTTACCCTGGATCTGGAGGAAGAGTGATGTTTTAAAAGGTTTTTGCTATTCTCTAACACTGGTACTGAGGGCTGGGTTGTTGTTCTGGGGCACTGAACAAACAGTGTTGATGGATTTTGTCTGAGACCGAAATGTGACATGTGAGAGACTGCATTTCACAGCATGTTTAGAGATATTAAAATAAATGGGATAGGTGACAAAGTGAGCAAAGTTTCTGAAGAGCCATTTCAAGAATGCTTCCTGATCTTCAAGAGTCTCTTCTTTACTCCCTCCATGGTAGCTCAGAAAGAGTTCTTTCAACAAAAGACAGACATGCAAAGCCCAGTCTGAAATACCAGGGCATGACTTCATAGCTGAGGTTATATTCTAGTTGTTCCTGCTTTATGAGGATTTACTGGTATTTTTAAAGGATTTTCAATATTTTTTCAATAACCATGGTATAGAGGTTTTATTATGGTAGGGAAGAGACATGTAGTTATTTATCTTTAGTGGCTTAAGATTTCAGTAAGTAGAGAAGTCTACAGTATTCCAATAAAAATGCAAGATTTTATAGGTGTTTGCTGAGATGTGATTTTCAGACCACTATGTGTAGCTTCATTAGTTTCCCTAACATATATCTTCATAGCTCATGTCTAACTGCAACAGGTACAATATTTTGCTTTATTTTATGTTAAGACATATTCTGAAGAGATGCAACAGCTTAGAGCCAGTATATAAATAAAACAAGATAAAACCATCACGAGATAAAATTATCAATTGTGATTCAGGAAATAGCCTGTTTTTTTGTTTTGTTTTTGTTTTTGTTTTTTCATAAAACTGTTACCGAATTGCCCAATCTGAGAGAGTCTTTTATTCAAGGACTACTCTAGTAACCCAAAAACCCTAGGGGTAGAGTTGGTCATTAGCATCTAGGCAAATGTTCTTGGAAGGAATGGGAAAACTGTGAGAAGAAGTCTGTGTAAATCTGGGGAGGAGAGAAAAAATTAATTCAAAGAATCATAAACATTTTAGTGAAAGAAATTAAAATTTTTGCGATGGGACTCGCATCTTTGGGGATATTAAGGCTTGGTCTGTGAAGTCTGGCCTTACATAAACTCTGTTAAAAAGAGTCTTTTTACTCCAAATAGAGTAGTAGTTCCTGAGCTGTTACTTAGCAATATCCTGTGAAATGCATGCAATGAAACACACAGCCTGCAGCATATATGTAAAGGTCTCCAGTAATTTTGATCAACCTCTTATAAACCTGAGATCAGCTATGAGAAGGCCTTACAAGTTAGCTGTTCAAAAGCACAGTGTAATAAATCTGAGTAGTATCACAGTTTTTTCTTTTGATTCAATTTCTAAAGTTTTAATTTATCCTTGTTAGTTCAGTCTATTCAATCTCTTGTATTTTACTCTGCCCCTTACTGACAGATTTAGGAACCCACATGCTGATGTTGTGTCAGAACTGAATATCAGTCTGCTTTGCAGTATTAATCATTACCGTATTCATTATAATTAGAGTGGGGAATAAAACCTACAACAATAAAAACCCCAGCAGTGCTGGAATTGAGCACTGAGCGCAGTGAGGCATGAGTGTAACTTCATGCAGAATTGTGTTATCGGGTTCCCCACCAGGTTTGAGTATTTTAGCTTCTTCTGTCTCGGTTGTAGTCTTCATCCACTCCTGTCTTTTCAGCCTTTATGAGTAATTAATCACACAGCTGCCATTGTCTTAGTATGGCCCCTGGTATCTCTGCTTTTCCCATACCTGCAAGGTTCTTAGATGTTTTTGTAACCCTTCTAATGCTCCTTAGCTGAAGATTTCCTTCAGATTCCTCTTCATGTTTTAGAACAAAGTTTGTTACCAGAACAAAATTGTTTCTCCTAAAAGGCCTTTCAAATCTGCTTCAGATGTTTTATAATGAACACAAAGCAAAATGGGAAAAATAACCCACACAGTGACGAAAAGAATGCCCTATTTGGGATTTTTGTGAAAAATAAAGGTTGCGAAAAATTCGTTTTCACTAGTCATAGGCTGAAATTATTTGTGAAAGAATATTTGAAATAGTTAAAAAACCATAAAAATTCAGTTTTCTGCCCAGAGCACCATTCTGGAGATGAAATAGGTCTTTTGTATTCATCCTGCTCTATTATTTTAGTATCAATGACATGCATCCCAGAAGGCAGAGGAAAGAATAACTGGTGGTCACATTGTCCCTTCAGAGACAACTGGCTCCTTTTCCAGATTCATAAGAGAAAATGGAGGCATCTGCTGGAATCTTCTGGTGCAAGGGATAGTGGCTCTGCATCTGACCTGTGTTGTGTCATGTCTGCTACTAAAGGTTGTCCAAGCTGTGTTTTCCTCTGCCTGGAACTGCATGGATGCAGAGGGACAGGAGCATTTAAAACTGCTTTCTGAAAGACTCATTTTGTCTCTATCAGTGTTAGTTTTCTGGGTTTGGTTCTCAAAGCATACTCTCCTACATCTAGAAGACATTCCATTAATATATATTTTTGTGATCAGCCATATTTGCTGGCTAAAAATAAAACTATTTCTATAATTATTTGAGTCTCATTAACAGAAATTTCCTCTGTGTCTCAGTGTTGTTCAAGTACTGAAAATTGCTTTAGTTAATTTTCATTTTAATCTTTGCTCTGTTTTTTTTTTTTTTTTTATTTTATTTTATTTTTTTTTATCTCAACCATCCATTCTAAATTGACCAGTTCATTTTCTGGGTTTCTACTTGTTTGTATTTAACATGACCATGAAGCAGTTTTACAAAAGGTCAGCTCTACAGTGCAACAGCTCAGAACAGACAGTCATCTGAAAATAAGCAACAGCAGCACTGGAAAATGCCCCACAAGAATTGCTAGTGTTGTTGTATCACCTATTTCCCTAGTGTGATGTTGAGATATGACAGCATTTTACAAAGTGAAGGTAAATATTCTTGGAAAAGATGCAGAGCATTCTGACTGTATAAGACTTGAAATTAAATGCTGCACTGAGTATCCTTTTAAGATTTCAAATACGGTTTTTATTTTCTGATCATGTTTCTCATTGCAGTTAATTATGTCAAGCCTTTGTGCCCCTGGATTTGTTCACACTTCAATCCCTGCTTTCAGTGTGTATGACATTGCTTCACCTGTCTAACAAATGGATCTAGAAGCTCCCAGCTGGCTGTAGTTACAATTCCCACACTGGTCAGTAACACAGGGAGTATTACAGCTGGAGAGTGAGTGCTTAAATGCTGCAGGCCTGAGGCATCTTCTTTCCACCCATTCACCTCTCCTTCCCTCCTTGCTGCCATTCTTAACCTTCTCCACAGATCACAGGCACAGCCCAGAAATTGTTCGCAGTCCTAAAATTTTAAATACATTATTTTAAATAGTAGAGAAAGCCTGGGAATATTGTGGTACACAGTAAAAACTGTTCTGCTCAAAATACTAATACCTTTGACATCACTTAAGAACAATGAAGTAGTGTATTCAGAGGCTAAAACAATTTTAAGTGCTTTTTGTTTTGTGGGAGAAAGGCTTATTTAATTTATTGGCCAAATATCTTGAGGGAAATTTTTAAATCTTACTACAGAATCACAGAACCACGAAGTGGGTAAGGTTGGAAGGGAGCACAGTGGGTCATCTGGTCCAAGTGCAAGCATCTGCAAATAAAACAAACAAATCAAACCAAAACCCCACCAAAAAACCCTGCCACCCCACTTTTCCATAATGGAGGCAGTAACGTGGGAATAGCCAGATCTCTAATCCTACTAAAATCATATTCTGTACTTCAGTATAGAGACCCAAGACAATTAGACTGAGGGCATTTTATCGCTTCATTTTTCCATGTTGCTTATGAAATTTTGATGACATACTTAATTTCCCATTTCTCATTTGAAAAATACAAACAAATGCTTAATACAGTAATTATATCTAGCCCTATCGAAGAAATATACATATAGACGTTTCTCAATCTGGTAGTAAAATGTTTCTTTTAAAAAATGGAAATAATTAAGTAATGGGTGAAATTTCCAGGAGTCATAGAAAAGTCTTCATTGGGGAAACACTTAAACTCAGGTTCATCCTTTCTAAAGGATGATCTACTTTAGTTACAAGTAATTTTGCTGGTGGAGGAATTGCTGGGTAAAATTTTATTTCTTTGTTATCTAGGGAGTCCAAGGGAATGAGCACAATTCCAGTCTTTGGAACATTAATGAGTCCTTGCTTCTTAACAAAATCAATTGCACTTCTGCAACCTTTTTTATAATGAAATGAAAGGGTTTTTTTCTTCCATAGATGGAGCAGATGGCAACAGAGCAGAATAATGACAATTACAGCCCTCCCCCACACCTCCTCCTTTTCCTTTTAAGTGGTGTTTGCCACTTGTAACTGGTACAGGTACAATCAAATAGAAAGGGGAATTGCTAGAGAAAAATCAAAATATATTGAAAACACTCTTCCAATCCATGAAATAAATCAATTTCTCTAATGCTGTCTTTCCCCTGACATCCCAAAGAACTTCTTGCACTTGTGGGGAACAGGATACATTGTAGTTCTGCTATAACTTAAGTAGTGACAGAAATCTGAAAAAGTAAGAACAAGTTTTTTTATGGTAAAAAAAAAAATCTTGTCTGATGTCTTGGAATGCAGTGGTACGTTCGATGTCATGCCACAATTTCAGGAATTTACCCTTGAAAATATTATGTTTGGGTGACTGTATATTCCCATGGTAGCAGACCAAAAGATTTAGGCATATTGCCAGGAAGTGATAACATATTTGTAAACACGCACTTTTCAGTTTCTAGGCTGGAACAGAGTATTTCTCAATTTATTTGCACATATATATGAATAACAATTTTCTTAATGATGGTGAAGAGTAGAGGTAGTGGAAAGAAAACTTTGTAAATTATGTTAAAGTGCTTTTTGCTAATTGCTTGAGTTCATTGTCACAGAATTTGGTTGCAGGAGGGAAGACCCTGATGTGAATCCTGGCACTCAAGTGTCTCATTTGGGGTTTCACTGGCAAGTGGGAGTGCTCCAGGCTGAGTGATGGATAAGCCCCACCTATTAACTTTATCCTGAGGCTGAGCAGATAGTTAGCCGATAAAATAAAGAATTTGAAGGGGCAAAGCACTGTGATTCTGCTTTGCTATTTGTTCCACTTACATAAATTTTTAAAAATCACAACAAACGTGGTTGTTAGGGACATAGCATGGGTGCCCTTGGCTTTAAGAAGTAAAAAGTCCTCCACATTCCACAGCCATACAGAGACCAAAGTACCCAAACCAGGCTAAAGCCTCAGAACAGGTTGGCCACTCCATATCCAACATCCTTTCCAGCTCTTCTGGTGTGGTTGGGAGCGAGATATTGTTAAATCCTCTGTAGGAAGCTTCATGCTGTGTCCACTAATGAGGCAGCTGCTGGTCCCTTTCAAAACATTAGTTGTAGTTAAGTTTCACCATAATTGAAGCTCTTCTGGCTGTAGTGCCACTCAGGCAATAGGTCCATATAATGTATATTTTACTGCAAGAATGAACTTAGCAGCCCTTCAGGCAAGCCCAGAATTAGCCCTGACAGCAGCATTTGGCTGCAGGTGAGCCCAGGAGTGCCAGCCCTTTTGGGCTTACTTTTATGAGAGCTGATAAATTCTAATGGTATTAATGTTATTGCTGTATGTAACTACTTCTGGGTTAAGCTGAACACTGTGCTGTCCTGGTTGGTTTTGACTTCCCACGTGGATGCAGACATGTGTGATTCCTTCACACTTTGTATATGGGACTAACAAAAGTGAATTTTGTGAAGTTGCTGCTCAGCATGGTCATGGCTGGGGTAGTTTGTTGTGTGCCCAGACCAAGGACTTGAAAAAATTACAAGAATGGGTATTGACACGGGTTTGTAGTTTGTCAAAAGCTAAATGGTTTCCAATTCCAGCTGTGTGTACCACTAGTGGGATTCAACAGGGTATTTGGTGGATTTTATGCCTTTTAGGAATAGTGGGGCTGTGGTCTTTTAATGATATTCAAAGCACATGTCTGTGATAATGCTACTTTAACTATTCAAATTGATGATGTCTATTCTTTTGATACATTTATTATTCCTCAAAAATTTCATTGTACTAATGTAGTACCTCGTATAGCAATAATTGGTTCAGCTGTGCTCTACAGCACCAAATAGTGCTCTTGATTTACCAGCCAACGTGAAACCTTTTCTGCTGGGACATCCAAGTGTTCATTGGACTTCAGATGTCTATGAAATGAAATAAGGAATCCAAGCTTGTAATATATGACAGCTTTCAGACAAAACCCCTCCATATGCATTTAGACTTGATGTACTTTGTCTGCAACAAGGATGTATATAAGACTTTTTCCAAGCTTATTATAAATTATAAATTGATAAAATGTTCTTTTAGTCCCGTTGGGACATTCTCTGATGTGTTCCTAGGCATTTTCCTTATCTTCTTCCATTTCCTTACCAGTATTCTAATCATTCTCAATTATGTTTTTGCTCAAACTTTACAAGAAAATGATGTGTCTGCACAGCTGCCATTGCATTACAGACATGGATTTTTAGAAAGGACTGAGAATGGAAGGAAAAATAATCATAGCATTGGTGTCCTTGCAGCATTGTAACAGTATGTCTAAGTGTCAGTTTTCCTATGACTGGAAGTAATCATTCTTTCATACAGTCAGTTAATGTTTTTACTTTTAAACATTATGACGTAGTTAACAAGAAGAATTATGAAGAAGAATTAGTTAAGTGTGAAGAATTATGTTATCATGGAGCCCACAAGTGATTTGGCAAAGAGAAATGAAGGAAAAGGTTGACTTCAAGCTGCTGAAGTACCTATGATTGCTATGTCACTTGCCCAGTGACCATCTTACTAAACTCTGCATAAATAAATACCTTTTAATATTTTTTTTTCCTAAAAAAGGAAGTAGCCTTTCCAAAAAAACAGTTTCAACTGGGAAAAAAATTCTTATCTCAATGTTTCTGCTTAGGCAATAATGATAAAAATTAGATCTACTAGGAAAACGCTTTTTAACCTTTATTCATAGCATAAATCAAGAGGCTCATTTTTCACAGTCTCTTTCTATAGAATTCAATTAAAGGTCAGATTTGTAATGGGGGATCCTAATTATTAATGTATTGCCTATTTTGAATTATTAATGAGTTGACATATTTGCATAATGGGTAAAGAAAATGCCTAAGAACAACTTTTATAGCATATTAAAATCCTTCAAAAATATTTAATCAAAGTCTTTTTTCATGTCCTGGAGGTAATTTAACTTTTTATCATTATGTCAATACTTAACAAATAAATTCAAAATATTTTACAGTTAAAAATTAGTGTAGTTATATATCACTAAGGGGAATTAATCTTGTTTTGAACTAGCACACCAGTCACGAAATGGGAAGCTTCAGACTGGGCAGCCCTACTGTAAAAGGAAGATGCCATCATGTGCTGGACTGAGCACTTTGTGTTTTGTTGCAAGGGGCAGTAGAAGTTTAAGAACGGTAAAATTTGCAGGACCATGAGAGTGGAGACAATTTTTATAAGCATTAGCCTAATATTTTGTCACCAATGATTTCACTGTATTAAAAGCTGATGGACTAAATTTGTCTCACTGAGGTGTATGCTGGAATCATCTGTATGTAGTGCTACTATGTAATAATGAAAATACATTGTCAGAGAATGATGAACAGATCATAAATTTAACTGTGGAAAGAGGATTGCTACATTCTGCCACCAAAAGTGTCAGCTGTTACCACCATATCAACAATGAAGGCTTGCATGTTTGAAATGATCCAGTGTAGGTGAACCTTGTGGTATCTCCTACCTGGGAAATTGTGGAACCTAATATGATGACTAATGGGTATAATTTGATGAAAACAGAGTACCTATTTTGTTTATTGTCTTTCTAGAAGATAGACTGTTTTATGGAGAAGTCAAAGTTTGTTCTTAATTTTTGCCTCTATGATTCAATTTGCTGTAGTAGATTTTTGTTCCTAAGGCAAAATTTGACTCCTTACTTTTCATAAAGGTTTTCTTGTGATAAAATGGTGTTAGGAAAAAGTTGGAACTTATGACTGAGTTTTTTCTGGATAGATTTTTTTTCTATATCTACACAACTGAACCATTAGTGATGAGATCCATGGATGAAATTCGAATGCACTTTATTCTTAAAGTAACACCTTGCAGAATCAAAAACACTTCACAAGATTAAGGATACTTCTAGTGTAGACTTTTTCTTCTTATTGCAAACTAAGAGAAATGCAAAATCTCAGATTTTTTCACCCATATCTGTTATCATTCCATTCCAACCATTAGCTACTGAGTAACACTCTGGCTTGAAGCCACTGGGAAGATCCTGTTCTGCGGTTACTGCTACCACAAACCACATTATCATTAAATGCTAAAGTCTATCCAGAGGTCAAGGTCAGGCCAGTGAGAGGATTGGGGAAGAAGGTAACTGCCATGGAGCACTCAGAGTTCTCATTTGTATTGTACCATCAGAAGAACCGGGTTGAAAGACGGAACTAAAAAGCCCCTCTGTTAACTGGAATGGTTTATGTGCAATGAAGGAGTTTTACTTCTAATCAAGTGGAGTCTCAGTTAGTGTTTAATAATTGGTAGCACTGCAGCAGTTTCCTCTCCATTCGCTGGTGGATGTCTTGCACAGCAGGAGCAGGGTGATCAAATGGCACCTTTTGCACCTGACCTTGTGTAAGCAAAGGGACATTTCACCAAGAGGACTGCTTGGCCTGTTTTATAGATGGCATAAAGCCTGGTCAGCTCTCCCTTCACAAGACAGCAATTCAGAATGTAATTGTCACTTGGCAGACTTTTCAGCCATAAAGAAGAACCATTGGAGATAATAGGAAAGGGATCAGGAACTCGGTGAACTCCAAATCCGTGCATGTCTTGTTAGCACACTTCTGGATAGAAGTGTCCTTTGACTTGTAGGCTACTCACAGACTCTATCCAGGGCAGACTCATTCTATTATTCTCCACTCTTCTGCTTCTTTTATTGTCTCTGAACACTTTGTAATGACATCTTAAGTAATGTGACTAATATTCATCACAAACGGTTCATCACTTCAGTCACAGGATGAGACGGGAGAATAGAGGAGTCAAAGAAACCTTTGATGCAGTTGCTGGAATGGTGCTGTACCAGATTGGTTACATGAAGCACTTTTAATATGAAACAAATATTTTCCATTTCCCCTCTCCACAGAGCAGAATACTACCTCCACTCCATTAGAGACCATGGAAATATGCACAAATTTCAGTCCAGCTCCAGAATGATACAACAGAGCAATTCCTTGCAGCAGCCTGACAAACCCTGCCTGATATGCTTAATTTAATTGAACCTCAAGATTATTCCATGGGTCTCAGTGCTATGTAACTTCAATTACTGATACTTAGCAAATTCTTACACTCAGCTGGTGGTGTGAGGTGATTTGATCTGCTTGCTTTTAATTACATCCTGTATTCCAGATGAAGCCTTCTTATGTTTTCCTTTTCATCCCTCCCCTAATGTCTCTTTTTACAACATGTCAATGCCACTCTGCTTGGTAGTTTCCATAAATTTCTTAACTCCTGCTGACTTGTCTGATTCCTCAGGTTATTCAGGTTACCAAACCAATAAAAAGGGATGGAAAATAAACAGTAAAAAGAAAAATGTTGACACTGGGGTCTAGAGCAGGCTTCTGCAAAAGATCGAGCAAGCTTCTGCAAAAGATCCTACTTCAACTCCCTGAATAATCTTGACTATAACATGAAAAATTTTCTATAAGAGACCTCAGCTCATGCATTAAGTTACACCTGCAGCACAAAGTCAGAAAGATACTCAGAGGGAACAGTGGAAAAGAATAGAATTCAGAGTGAAGAGATGATCTTTAATATGTTTAACAAGGCAAATGAAAGCTCCTTAAGATCTAGGTAAAATGCTTTCTGTCATAGAGCCTATACTGCTGATCCCGCATTATTTTTTCTTGGGGTTTCAGAAATGAAAAAAAAACTTGGAGTGGTTAGTTTTCAACTCAAAAGATCATTGCCTTGATTCATATTACTAGAACTCTGAGTCTCTGCACGAAGTTCCACAAAGTAGCATTTAATCCCCTTTGAGACAGAAAACCTGAAGATTAAGGAAGATTTTAAAAAGTGTGTGAATGCATATATATATATATATATATATATATATATATATTTACTGCATTATTGGTATTAAATACACAGCTACTGCTGAAAGAAGGGCCTAGATGAAAATATATGATTTGTACTAGACTAGAGCTGAGAAACGATGAGAAATATTTTCACTATGTCTGAGCAAGTACATAGTTTGAGCTAAAACTGCAGTGATCTAAAGCCTGGAATTATCTGGGACCTCTGTTCTTTTAGCAAGTATTTGCAATTCCTCCTGCCCTCCAGAAGAAGAAGAAGAGAAAAAAAAAAAAAAAAAAAAAAAAAAAGAAAAAAAAGAAGAAGAAAGGAAAAGGAAAACCTGATATCTCCGGAAAGGAAAATGCTAATGATATTACCTCCTGGTGGAACTTATACCACCTTGTTACACATGCATGGTAAATAAATTCCATTGCAAGAAATGTTCCACCAAAGAGTATTCACTTCAGAGAAATGATAACGATCTCAAAAAAGCTGGGCAGTGAGAAATGTGCTCTAAAATCCCGCAGCACTGAGCTGCTGCAGTTTCATTTACACTTGCAGCCCATCAATAGTGAATGCACTTTGGTTAATCACCTCTCCCCCGTGATGAGGGCTGTTGCCATTTCACAATTGCCATGAAAACTGAAAGGCAAAGTTATTAAATGGATTTGGGGGGTGTGTGTGGGTGTGGTGTGTTTTATTAACTCTGACCTTATTTGGTGAGAATAAACTTTGACAGAGAAAGACAAACAGAAATGCTTCCACATAGCATCTTTCCATAACAAAGGCCTGTCCTATAAATGCCTGTGGAACCACAAGAAACTTAAGCTGGTGGCAGAGTGGCTATCAGTAAATGACTTGTTGAAAATTTAATTCTCTGAATACATCATGTGGTTTAAGAGGACAATGTATTCTATCAAGGTAATCCTCCTTCCTTATGCTGTTTCTTCTGGATGACAGCACTTGCAGCTCTGGGGCTTGCAGCCCTTGATGGAAGCGAGATGTAAAAAAAAAAAGAAAAAAAAAAAAAAAAAAAAAAAAAAAAAAGTAGAATTATTGGCAGATGCTTTTAAAATTTTAAGAAATATCCCAAAACCTGTTACATAAGTGAAAAACTTTTATATGTAACCAAATCAACTGAAAGGAGTCAGCAAAAGCAAGATATATACATAACCCATAGAAAGTAGGAATTAGTTAAGATAAATATCCAGTGGGCACTTCTTGTGTTTGAAATTGTCAGTAGCATTGCTTGTTTTGTACTGGAAATGAAGGGTTTAATGATATTCCACTTTCCTGCTAGATATGCAGATGGTGCCACCAGATCAGGTAAATCAGGTAATAGTTCACTGATCATTTTCAAAAGTTCCCTTCTGTCTTTCTTAATCTTTTTGTATCTCCTCTTCTTCAACAGAGCTGCTTGTGACAGACACTAGGATTTATGATCAGTGAGCACTAATGCAATTCAGGACTTGGGAGTTGTAGAACAATATGAGAGGATAATGAGGTAGGTTTAAAAAGTCTCTATGATAAACAACCCAATCTCCTAACACTGGTAATTATTACATTGGTAATTATTTTTGAATGAGTAGGGATTGAAGAGAACATTATTTAGCTGCATCCCAAAACTTTATCATTCAGAGTGAAAGTTGCAAAGAACAGTGCCTTTCACACATTAGAGAACCAAAACAGCCTATTGAATATTTTCACACTGGATATTTTATGCTTCTTTTAAAATGTGTTTTCTCCACAATTTTTCACAGCATTTTTTAAGACACAGCTTCATATTTGTGTTTGAAACATACAACTTTAAACCAATATCTGAAAAACAGCCAGCAGTCATCTCATCTTAAAGCCAGGGACAACTCAAGATTCAAAGTTGAAAATACTCAGACTTTTGGAAACTTTTACCACACCTAAATTCAGGGTCAGCCTGTGAGAGTACAGAAACATCTGAGTTCTGCTCATTTTAAGTACCACAACTTCTTTGTACTAATGACAGTTAAATGGAGGCAGTGTCATTACTGATTACCACTTCTTCATGTTTTTCCCCAGTTAGCAGCTTCCCCTTCAAATTGTAGCTGCATTCATATGCAAATCACAATTCAGCAACACAGTCTCTTAAAGTGGGTATTCTAGGAACAGCAGTGCTTTAGGTATAAGCAGTCCTTGAAGCATCTCAAAGCTTCACGTTTCTTTAATTTGCCCTAGGCTCTGGTGAGCCAAAGACATATAAATACCTTGGATGCCATATTAGGGGGGAAAAAGATCCTTCAGTTTGATGAGTATTGAAATCCAAAAGAGTAAGGCTAAAAATAAAGTAGTATCTATAAGGCTGTAAGCTGAGAAATCAGTAATATGCCTTGTACACAATGAATTACATTTATAGATGATTATGACTTCAAGTGCAGTTGTCACTAATTTAAGAGTATCTCTCTTAGGGAGGTGAATTTTCTTTTCTAGCTGCCTCTAGGTGTATGTGTTGTACCCACCACCTCCCTGCAGCCATCGTGCTTGCAAGAGAAACCTAAAAAACAGTTGAAAAAATTTGCAAGTAATTTTCAGAAAAGGGTTTGCAAACAGTTTTTAATTCCTGATGTCCTGACTTCAGCTAGGGTGGAGTTAACTTCTCAGTAGCAGCTACAGTGCTGTATCTTGGATTTGGAATGACAAAAGTGTTATTAACACACTGTAAGCTGTGTTTATTCTGAGTCAGTGAGGAGGTATGCAAAGAAACCAGACTGGGAGGGAGCACAGCTGGGACATGTGCCCTAAATTGACCAAATGGACACCCCACACCATGGAACATAATGCCTGGTTTATAAACTGGGGGAATTATCAGAAGGATGAACGATCTGGGTTTGGGAAGGGAGGTCTGGCATTGGTCAGTGGGTGGTGAGCAATTGTTTTGTTTTTAATTCCTTTTTATAATCTTCATTATTATTATTTCTCATTATAATTGTACCGAACTTTATTTTAAGTTATTAAACTGTTGTTATATCAACATACATAAATACAAATTTTACTTCAGTTCCACTCCACATTCCACTGGAGAGGGGGATAAACAGGGGGGGTTGTGCAAGCATCTGCCTCTTTCATCTCCAGCTGGGCTTAAAACCTCAACACCTGTTCATCCAGTGATAACATGCAAAGCTTCTGCAGCTCAATAAACACAACTCTTGAAAACATGGCTTTGAACTCTCCAGGCACTTCAACAAAGTCTTTCACCTGCTAATTCAACCAATGAATTGATGATTAAACATTTGCTTCCTATGCTGGTTGTCACAGTCTCATAGGTATGAAAACTGCAAGTGGCAGCTTTCCTCTCAAGATTTAAAACAACCCCTCCTCCATTTTTCATCTTTTTAATTTTTTTTTTCTTTTAATTACAAAAGGTTACAGTGGATCCTGTAGAACAGAGAAATCCTTAAATTGTGTAGAAAATCTTCATTATAATATGCTACTCCTTAAGGTCAGGAGACACTTCTACCCTCTCCTCACCCTGAAGAGTTGTACTTTTTAATGACTGCTATTGGGCATCAGTATAATCTCTCAAATTCCATTTTACTTTCTTTTCAATCTGGTAAATGTAGCTAAAAAATCAAAGAAATACAACTGTCCAAACATAGAAGTCCAGATTTACCTTGCCATCTGTCTAAAAAATAATATTTTAATAATTCCTGAGCCTCTACCCTTGTTATTTCACTCTGTGCCCCAATGAGACCTCATCCTCACTTTTCAGCATATATTAAAAAAAAAAATTATTGATCTTGAATTTTCTCTTTATTTGCACAGTCATTAATCACAAAGCTGTTTCATACTTAGCACTGATGTCCAGTATTTGTCAAACATTTTGAGCATTCTGAAATGCTCACCACTACCCCTCCTGACCCCAGCTCTTAGGTAAGGATTGTTTGTATACTGATTTAGTAGGACAAAACACTCTGGTAATGCTAATTAGAGATCCTCTAGAAGCATTTCACAAACTGTTTAGGTCTCTTTACATTTATTTTGATACTTTTGATTCATTGTTTTCTCTATAGTGCTTATTTTTGTAATTATAGGAATAATTATATATAAAAATGAATCTGGTTGATATCCCTGAAATACCAGCCTTTCTATATTTTTATTTTCAAGAGCAAAACAGCAGGTTTAAGCTCAGTGTTGATAATTTTTACAAAAACTTTAGTCTCAGTATTGTAAGCTTTCTTTTGCAGGTTCAAGTCCTGATGAAAGATTGCATGAGGAAATCGTCTTTTATTGACATTTTTCGTATTCAAACTTGTTTCTTCATCTTATGTCTCTCTGTAAAGTGTTTGAATTTCCTGTCTGGAGTGATCATAACACAATGGGCCCAAGGTTTTCCTCCTTGGGTGCTGCATCATTTTTGTACCACTGGACTCTTTCTCTCCTCCCCCAGTGGCTGTGGGTTTCATTCTCACATAGTCTGTGGTGGATTCCAGGGCAGAACAAAGTAAGAGTGTTCACTAGGCTGGGAGATTGATGCTGTAGGAGGAGTAGGAGTTATCCTCTAACCCACTTGGTGAGGAATTGGTTTGCCTTTGTACAGGTGACTGATGGATAGGCATTGTCTCAAGGTGAATTAGGAAAATAAATATTATCTGACAAATATTTGAGGTGATTACTACTGCAACAGCAGAACAAGTCAGAACTCTCTCTCTCTCTCTGTGTCTCTCTGTGCCCTTATTTGCTCTAGATTTCCTTTTGCTATTCATCCTTAAATACCTCTGTTCTCTCTAAAGCATTTAAAGAATCTTGTATATGAAGCCATTCATGCCATTCACAAGTGATGGTTCCCCAAGACCTATCCACAGACACCCAGTTCAGAGCACAACTAAAGAACAACACTAGTTGCTTTCTTCAGCTCGCTGTGCACCTTCTTAATGATATTCTCCTCACTAATTTGTGGGAAGGAGATTTTTCTCGCCTGTCTCCATTATTTGCACTGGTTTTAATTAAACATATGCTGTGATTGGGACGTGGGTAAAAGGACAGTTGTGCTGCCATTTGAAAAGAGCAGCTTGCTCGCTCGGACAGTTTTCCCAAGCTTTCAGAGCTCTAATTAAAATCCACTGAACACATGAGCAATGTTGGCACAGTACTTTGGAAGTGTTTGTTACAACAGTGTCAAGGAGTAGATAAGGTTTTTAGGGGATTAGTGTAAGGTGTTTTGTTTCAGGTGGATTATTTCTAATGAATGGGTCCTCTTTCTTTTCTTCTGCCTAGGAAAAAGGGCCTTATTTAACTTTTTGAAAAAATTATTTTATTTTGAGGACTTTTTGAGCAAAATAATTATCCTATTTATAATTTCTAAGATATTTTTTAAAAGATTGAGAAGTAAGGCTTCATTTTTGCATTCCTGATTAATAATGAAAGCCTTCAAAAGTTTCTGTGAGTCTGTGAAAACCAGAATGTGGCTGCACACAGGAGGAAGAGCTGTGATATCCAAGGAAACCTTACATATTCTGGCAAATAGAGAAGACTGGAGTGCTCACACACTGTGTAACTCCATTCACTTTGCCCCTTATGTGAATGTCATGTGAAAAATAATTTCCTGCATCTCCCAGATATTTCTGTTCTGAAAGGGTCTGGAAAATAACCACAGTGCTGCTCATGTCCTCACTTTCAGCACTGTTTGTCCTGAAAATGTGCAGGGAAGGTGAAGTATTTGATTAGCAAAAGAAAAAAAATGAAATAAATCTGCTTTATTGGAGGAGTATAATGAACCTTTATTGCTTATCAAATTTTAAACTGTATCTTTTAGCTTTAAATACTGTACTGACTAATTAGATGTATGTGATCAGTGTAATTATCTTCCGGCAATAAATTGCAATACATATTCATAGTTACATGGATTTCATCTTCTGTGAAATGGTCCTTGTAAAAACAGTAATAGTTGGTATGTCATTAGAGCATACCAGCAATTAATCCTTAAAATGATCAATGGAAAGAATGTCCTTTTCCCTCTATCTCTGGTTTATTTATGTGTTCCCATTAATTATGCCTAATTTTCTGTTGGCACTTTTCTTTTTAATGTAATTCAATTTAAGCATATCTTTCAAGAGACTTATTAATAGATAGGGTCATTTATATTGTGTAGCACAAATATTTTATAATCCACTAATCTTGACAAAAAGGCAATGCCTTCCTCATAAAAAATGTATGAAGAGTAATGGTTCCCTATTAATAACTTATTAGGTCAGATCACACAGTTTGAAGTGTCTATTACACTTTAATTTTATCAGATTTCTTCCTTTGGAACCTGCTACTTTTTCTTTATCTTTTATTGAGATTATTTTTAACCCAACAGCTGGATCTCTTGCTGTTATTTCTGTAGTACTACCTAAGCAACCAATTTTATGTACTGGGCTTTACTGTAACTGTGCAATGCACCCAGCAGTGGAAACTTGGATTACAGTCCTGCTTGAATTTTATATTTTCAGTTAACAATGCTATGCCCATGACACTGACTGGTTCAGCTTTCCTGGTGAAGCACGATTTTGGCCAGTAAATGCCTTTTGCTTTTGCTCATTAACTTCTGTAGATAATGCCCTGTCTGAAGATAAGGAGTGAAAGCTTCTTCAAAAAGATGTATATATCTATTTCTAAAGGCAAAACCATGGCTTTGTGGGGTCCAAGGGCACACTGGGGAGCTTAGGGGTGAGGAGTGCTTTGGGATCCTTTCATCCTAATTTGAGGACCCACTCCTGTGAGCCACTGTGCTGATACCCACTTCTGGGATTTGATTTCCAAGCAGCTTGAAGGGATAGGCTCAGCTCTGTTGTTCATCTCTGAGCCCCTTTAGTTCAGGGACTTGTGGCAGAGGCTGGTTCTGGTGAGTCAAAACAAACCCTAATCTCTTCTTTCACCCAAAGGTACATAGCATGCAAAAGGAAAGGCAAGACCAATAAATTTTTTCACATTTTCTCTTTCCTACACTTAATTTACCTTTGTAAGCTGTTCCTAGGCTTTGGACCATCCTGCAGCATTCTGTCTGTTTTGCTCACTGCCCCCCTGTCACTTTTCATCAGCAGTTCCTGATGATATATGCAAAGCTAAGCTAGATTTGTTGTACTTTTTGATACCAGCTTTATTTTTGGAAAATTGTCCTTTCTCAGTTTGACTGGACTTAAGCTGGGATACTCAACAATTCTTTTCAATTCTTCTGCAGCACTCTCTGATAAGATAAGAGTTTATTCTTGCCATTACTAGATTTTTTTTCACCTGTTTTCTACTTTTATTAGACAACTTCCTGTAATTCAGCTCTGGGCATACATAGTTTGTTCCTTCAGCTTATCACAGGTCCTGTTCTGAATATTGCTTTACAGGCTTCTACTTCCCAACTGAAATATGTTCCCAGGATATCCTTTTTCAATTTTAAGGCTCTCAGTTTCTGCTTTGTAAGAAATAATTACCTCAGTAATTTGAGTTAGATTTTAAAGAATTTTGCATACTCTTTTTTTAGGACTTGCAATTTTCTTGAGGAGTCAGCTGTTCCTGTTAAGAGTAGCTGTGCCTGCAAAAGATGAACTCTTCAAGACATGAAACCTGGAGTCAGTCAGGCAAGATAGAATGTCCACAGCATCTACCCAGTGCTCACTGTGCACAGTGGTGTTTGGGAGAGGTTCTCTTGTTTCCTCATCGCTATGATTTCTGTAGAAGCATTTCTGTAGAAATTTGTGAGGCTCACAAGTGGAACAGGAGAGTTATCTACATTTATATGGAGTGTTTTAGTGTGAAATACATAAGTATGAGTCAGTATGGCTACAGGCATTATTATTTGTATATAGAAACCCTTTCTGATTATTCAAACAAAAAGTAGAAAAAGTAGAAAATATGGTAGAATTGTCCAGCTTCTGCTACTGGCATGGATAAAATCCATAATTTTCTAGCAAAATTGTTTCTAAGGTAAAGAAGTTTCTGACTGAATATGAAAGTATCATAAAACTCAACATCTGTTATGGAGGTCATTGTTTGGTTTCATGCTCTATAGTTTCCTTTAAATCTGTAAATGCTGCTGATATGAATGAATCTCTGCTAGTCTTCTATTGACTATGGCTGGTATTGTCAAGCGATTCAAATTCACAGAAAAGTCTGGATGATAGAGATATAATGAAAAGGTTGTTTAGTTGTGTTTATTTATTTATAATTTGAAGCAGAGAATGGAAGCAGATAAAATTTAAGAATAAAATTATCTGTTATTACCTGGAAGAATGAGCTATCAGCAACCTCAGAAAGGCAGAAGTTTGTATCTGGGATGGAATATTTTCTTGCAACAGTAGAAACTGCATTTGACCTGCTGGAAATCAGTATTTTAGAATATAATTTGGGTAACCATGTGGGCCCAAGTGATTGACAGGTTAAGAAGAGGGATGGCACCCATGAATTTATCACTTATGTGGTGTGCAGTTGGAGTACAGTCCATGCTTTGGGGACACCCTCCAGCCCCAGGCCCAATGCAGGAGGGATTTTGACAAACTGCAGAACTGGGACACTGAGGTGGGCAGAGGGCTGGAGCACACAACACACAAACAGAGGCTGGGAGAATGGAATTTCTCCAGGCTGAAGCAAGGAGAAGAGATTAATGATATTTATACAAACTTTTCAGTGCTTGTAGAGAAGGTGGAGCCTGAGGTGCTCAGTGGTGGGACAAGCAGCAGACACAAACTACAGCTGGAAAAGTTAAATCTGCATTTAACCTCAAATTTCTCTGTATTAGGAGTGGTTATGCACTGGGACAATTTGCCCAAGGGGACAGAGAGCTCCATCCCATTTAAAACAGCAGCTGGAGACTGAGCAGCCTGATCCAGCTCTGAAGAGGAGTTTTGCTCCTCTGGCAAATGATGTAAATTTGCTCACAAAAGCAAATAATGTGATTTGCTCACAAAAGCTGATATGGAACTGTTTAAAAAGACAAGGATATGGACAGGATAAGGAAGTACTTGAACCAAAAATCTCTAATCCAGTTGCCTTTTTCATCACTGTACCTGTTTCCCCCCGACTTCTTTGTTCAGGCTACCAGTGCTTGGGACTTTTTGTGTGTGCTCCAGTGCATTTATTATGCAAGTATGCTCCAGCTGAGAGCATACCAACATCACTAATTTGTTTGTACATAACTTTCACATTTCCAGAACTTGTGCTAGAAACAGGTGAAGTTTTTTTACCTTACACATGCTGTTAGAAACAAAACAGGCAGTGATCATAATCAGACAGTAATGAAAATGAAAATCTAGGTAAAACTTGCTTTTCACCCTCCCTCACTTCTTGTCTGGCTAGATCACCGATCTTTAAAAAAGTTTGTGTCAAGATTTTAGCCAGAGATAAATAGTTGATCTCTAGGTAATGCTCTGATTTAAAAAATCAAATAAACTAAAAACACCAAAAAAACTTAGTTTTCTCTTTCTGGTTAGAACAGGCCAGATAAAAACCCTGAATCTTAGTCTACATGCAATGATGTGTGGAGACAATCCTGTGGCATGGTAAGTGGAATAAAAACCCTTTTTTGGGGGTTGTTTGCAGCATCAGCAGTTGCAGGGTGATGTATTTGCCTTTCTTTTAACTGAAAGCTGAGGTGTAAATATAGACACTGGTATTTACTGGAAGTTTAAGTTTGCTAAGTTCAACAGATTTAGAAAGTTCACTATCCTCTATGAATTAAAAAGGCTGCCTCACTGTTGCATAAATTAGGACAAGGTACTCTATTACAGAGCCTTCTCAAAATGCTTATTTTGAAAAAGTGTTACCAGATTAAGTCAGAGTGGTACTTAATAGTAATAGTCAAGTCTTTTAAACTGCTGCAATTCCAACTATTTTTCTAAATATCTTATAAACTCAGCAAGAGCATGTCACCAGTGTCCTCACACCTGATTCCTGTAGGACAGTGTCTGGAACTCAAGAACAGAAAAGGAATACCAAAAACTTTGAATGCCTGTAATAGGTGGAAGCACATGATATTCCCTGAAGATTCTTACCTTAAAGATTATGACCTAGAACAGGATAATTTGTTCTACATTTTTATGAGTGAAAATAACACAATATTTACTTAGAAGTATCTTCCTGAAAACACTTCTTGATCTAAATCTACAAAAATCCAATATCAGACAGAATAAAGGTGAGAATACATGCAAGAAACCCAGCTCTTTTAAGTAGCATTGTGGAGAGAACAGCTTTCATGAAAACTGCATTACCTACAACATTTATAAAGATGGGTAGTTACAATGGTTCTACAAATTTACATTAGTGGTTTTTCTGTATGCTTTCCCTTTTGTTGTAATACCAAAGAAAAACGAAATATGTTTTTGCAATTCTTTTTCCAAAAAGAGTGCACTCATGTAAGTACTGTTTTCCAGTCAGGAAAATTCATTTACAAGTAGATTCAAGCAGATTTACTATCCCACATGATAAAATTACATTCCTCTAAATGCACTAAAGTCATGTTGATCATGAGTTAATATTTTGTGGATTAAAACATTGTATTTATGACAATAGCTGTTATTACAGGAAGCTGAGAACTTAGGTGACTCTTTAAGATGACAGGATCAGATCAAAGAGAGAGAGAGAGAGAGGGAAGAAGAGGAAGAATAAGATCCTCTGTACTCCTTGTGACCAATTAAAGCTAGGCTGTGCAGGATAAGTACAATAAAATGGATCTATTATCTCCCCTCACAGTAGGAAAGCAGGAATGGAACTTGGTTCAGGCCACTTATCAAGGCACCTGCTGGTTGAGCTTATCTGATAAAAGAAGAACAGTCACTGAAAGACTAAAACAGACTATTTATTCTTTCTCCCCACACAAGGCTAAGGCCCCAGTACAGGATGTTTTGGTATACAAGTCCACATGACCCAAAGATGAAGCACCATAGTATGGGGAAAAAACATGAATGTGTCTGGATCCTGGGAGTGGTCTAATTACCTAAAGTATGCTGTATGTGATGATCTTTGGATTTACTGATATGTTTGGTATAGGTAAGGTTTGTTTTAGAAAAGGAAATAGAGGATTAGGCTTGTTTAAGGAGTGTTTTAGGGAGGAATATCACCCATTTTCCCTCTCAAAGATATATTTCACCTGACCTCAGAAATTTAATCCAGTTCCAGTCATAATAATTATAAGATGAAGCATATTTTTATGCATACTATTGCACGTGCTTTTTTTGAAATCAATATGTAAGTCACTATGTAATACAATTCAAGCAACTGTCTTGAACTTCTGCCTTCACAAAATCAATATTTAGCAAGATTCTTGTAATCATCCAGTCTGTTTACATAACAAAATGTTATTTTCACTGCTCTCTTTGAGGCATAATAAGCAACCTAATTTTTAAAAAATGGAGGGAATGAACCAGGAATAACAGGTCCCTTCCTTATTTGTGAGCCCTGGGACAAATTCTCACACAGTCTCAGTATCTACTTTCTACTCAGTTATGTGCTTAACAGTAATAAAATCCATGATGATTTTTTCTGCTTCTTTGTAGTATCTTTTTATAGCTTACATTTACAGTAGAAAAAAAAAAAGTACTTTATTGTGTTGCAAGCTTTACAAATGCATTATAGTGCTTTGTAAGTGCAGATTATAAACAATTAAGACTCAGAACATTTTAAGGAGAAATTAGAAAATCTGAAGAAAGTAGAAACAATTGTCATTCAGTAGCATTTCTCCCCTGTTTTCATAATCACCTGTGGCAGTCTCGAAAACTGTTCAAGTGCAAAAATATACAAAACAACTCCTAATATTGAAAAATGTCTCCTTGATCTGGTCACTGCTGGGTGTGGCATAGGATCACTCACATGTTTCAAAGTGATGCAATTCTTCGGACAGATTAGAAAAAGAGACTGAAATTTTTGTTAGCTTTGTGGCTTGACCTTCAATTACAGAGTTTGTGGCTGCAGTTTCCAATAGGTGTGCTGGGCAATTTTCATTTTCCATTAACTCGTAGACAGAGTGATGTGTGTGAAAGTTAAAGTTGTTGATACCAAGAGCAGATGATAGCACATTGCTAAAGTACAAACCATTTGATTTTGGTACAGAGCTCCCTTTTCCCTCCCCAGATATTCCTATTGCAGCTTAATTGCTGCCTCCAAAATAACTGAATAGCCAATTGATTATATTTCTTTCAACTTCAAAATAACAAACAACCGCTTGAAACATCTTGGCATTTCTGTGCTTTGCTGCAACAATGGTCACAGGGGAAAAATGTCTCTTTCAACCAAATTCTTAACTGTTGTCTAATTTCAAATAGGAGCTGTATATCCTGGAAAGATAAAATTATTGGTGAATTTTGGTCATATGTCTTTCTAGAAAAGGTGAAAAGCAACATTATTGTAGTAACAGTACCATCCTTTTGGAAGAAACCACAAAAACACACACAAAAAAGAAGAGAAAATATTTTGAGAACTTTGCTCATAGAAGCAGTGATATTTTATTTTAAAGATAAAAATACTTAAACCTTCTGTTTCTGTGCTGGCTTGCATCATACAATATTCCCTGAGTAACTAAGAAAATACCACTCTGTAAAGTACACTTAGCAATTCATGTATCAAATTTACTTTTCCATTATCAAACACCAACTTTTCCTGCTTGCATCAGCGCTTCTTCACTTGTGTTGTTACAAGGGCACAAATTCTTTTGTGGTAACTATGTTAGCAAGGGAAGTATCAGAGATAAGGCACAAACTGGGAACATTTCAGTATCTCCTTATGTGCTCTGTAATTAATTAATTGTAAAGATAGGAGATGGGATACATTTGATTCAATAATAATTTCTGGTACCTGAGTTGACTGCAGTTTCATCCTTCTTAATTTTTCTGCATGCATTCTCATGTAGTTGCCTGTGGTCTTGTGGGTTGTTTCAGAGGGATTTGGGGATCATTACAAATAAGCACACTTCTTAGTTTCTTATGGCTGGAATCTCCCTGTCAATTTGACATTATTAATATTTACAGTCCTAACTACTGGTTTACAAAGCTGGGGTTAGCTTGATTCAATCTCTCTCTTATTTTTGAAATGAATAAAAATGACATGCAACTTAAAGTAAGGCATGAGTGGTCATGCTGAGACAAATTAACTGAGGTGTTCATTTAAAATAAGATATATTTGAAAATATTCATGCTAGGTATAATCTTATAAATGTTTAGTATTGAGGGATGTTCCTGTTATCAGGTCTGTGGCCCTCTGACTTCATTAACCCTGCCTCTATGTCAGCATGAAATTACAGAATACAACTTAAAAAAAACCTTTTTGTTTTGATTTTCTTGTTTGTTGGTTTTCATATAATTTCTTTTCCCTCCATGTTCTGGTTTCAGTAGCTGGGATGTGTATTTTGTAACATTAGCAAGCTCCCCTTAGCAGCTGTAAGAGAGAAACTATTCTATATTTATGAAACATGAAACCCAGCATTCCCACATATCAGATATTGACTTGAGAAAATACTGGATCTTATTAGATATAAAATAATCAGCAATGGCACCCAGCTGCATATCTGTGTGCATAGTCAGGATCTGTACAAGTGAGTATTTGGTTGGAATTGGAATTAGGATGGAAACCTCCCCCTTTCCCACGTGCTGTGCCAAATCTGTGCCATGTGATGGCAGCATTGCATCAACCTAGAGGAGCAGAGCTGCTGAGAAGGGAATTATCTCCATTTTTCTTAAAATAAAATTAAAAAAAAAAAACAACTCACCAAGCTCAACAGCTGAGAAAGAGCTCCTACAATCTGCAAACAGCACAAACAGATTTAACACTGAATTTTTCTACACAATGGAAAATAATAGAAAGAAATGAAAATATTTGACATGCCATGAATACAGCGTGGGCTTACTACTGAGACAAAGTTGATAACTTGATGAAAAATATTTTCCCTAGTAATTGTAATGATAAAGTGAACATGGTATAAATGAATTACATGATCAGAATATTACTGCTAATATATTTATTTCAGTAACAGGCATTTATTAAGTGACAGGCAGATTTTTTTTCACTGTTGAAATAACTAGTAATTAATCACTATTTGGATAGACTTTCAAGTGGAAACATCTGAAATATCCAAGGGCTTCAGTTTTTCTGACATCTCAAAGATGTTTTAAGGAGCAGACAGTACTGCTAACCTTTGGCACCTGTTGGTGTGGCAAGCAAGAGTTTCTTTAAAAATTCAGATTTTAATGCTGTTTTCTTGTCAGGAGTAAAATAAAATAAAACTAATATTGAATATTCCAGTTTATTCACTTACACTATTTTTAAAATCTGTAAGCTGGTAAAAGATGTAAAAATTCCTCCTTCCCTTTGAACTGGATTAACTCTCAGTTCCCTGAAGAGAGTGTGAAAGTGCTTTTCAAATCCACTCAGCAATGCTTTTACTTGCAGAGCTTTTCTTTGGAGGGAGGGCAGTGTAAAAGCAGCCCTGAGCTTGCCAGAGAAAAACGAAAGATTGAAACAATGAATTTGTTATTTGAATTCTTCTCTCCCCTGATTTCAGCAATGTGCACGTATGTGACATCCCTGACTCTCGGTGACTGGGACTCTGAGAGCCCATGGAAGTGGAAGCAGGAGGAGGATTCCTTGGTATCAGCTCATACCCTCCCTTGCTTATGGTCTTAAATGCATGGAAAGCTTTGTAGGGCTGCACTACACAGGGCTCTACAGGGAATAATCTCAATTTATACAGCACATAAAGTGACTTCTCATGAATTTTACAATTAATCTGTGGAAGCATATGCAAATTAAATTATATTGGAATTACAGTGGAATGTACTTTCTGAGAAATTGTATGGGATTTGTTTGGGGAAAGGAGAAAGAAGCACATGCTGCAGGACTTGCATTGCAAGTGTTTCACTGTTTTTCAGATTTAAGGAATTTTGGATTGGAGACACACCGAGGGAAATCTCATATCTACTGTCAAATGTTTTTGTATTCTGGGATTCTCATGGGTAGTTAAATTATGTATAAAAAGATATTTTAATTTTTTTTAATAAGGGTCAAAGGAAACATACCAACCATATATAATTTTGAAAAAAGTTTTCCTTGAAACCAGTAGGTCATGCTGCATTTAAGCTTTTGTCACCAATCCCATAAACCAAATGTTAACTTTATCAGTCATGTCAAACTACTAAGTTTTTAACCAAGCAATGTGAAAGCACTGAAGTACTTCTTTGGGATTAGTATTATTCCACACACCAATGAATTGTGTCCTGTGCCATTGCACTCCATGCTCTATTTTATAAAGAGAAAAAGTAAATCAGAAGAGGAGAAGATAATACCAGAGCAATTGATTTTGGAGTTATAACAACTTATATCTCTCTGGTGTAAGTCATGCACTGAAGTGTGAATTGGCCAAAGGTTCCTTCTTGATGATCCAGTCACAAAATTGCTTTTCACTTTCATGTGGCCAGTCTAAGCAGAATAATGTTGGTAAATAAATAAATATCAGACTCATGCATAAGCAGTTACTGTAGGAAAGGGGTTGGACATCTGGGATTTTAACAAGGTAAAGAGACATTACTTTTTAGATTTCTGTTTTGGATTAATCCTAGGAGATGTCCACTAAATATGCAATTTAAAATCATTCTAGTCCTAAATGAGTTATCAGTTTCATTGGCATTCCTCATGCTAAACAGATGGGAAATTAGATTATTGTCTAGAACATGGCAACAAGAGTAAAAAGTGTCTGAGTTTAAATTTGCTGTGACTCTGTGCCTAAATTAGAATAAGCCCACTGTATATGAGCTTTCTTAATGTTTACCTACAGAAGTGAAAATTAATTCCTAATATTTGAAATGCTTTGAAAGACCTCTTTGACATGGGAGAAAAACACTGTGTAGGAATAGTATTCAGAACTGAACATTTACCGCCATTTTCCACAAAATAATTTCAGTTTTAAAACAGGTCAGAAGGTAATTGTGCATCAAAACACTAAAAGATGCCTTTAATAGCCATTCTAGTATTAAGTACTGTTGATTAAGTGATAGAAAAGTTTGTCTGGTAGATATTAAGTGACTATCTGAGAAGATACTCATTGTGATTAAGAACAATATTCCTTGAATTGTCATTGATAATCACCTAAAATAATGCACAGCATGATTTACTCTGTAGAGAGTGCCATTCACTGCCTGGATCTCCCGTTATTCTTACAATGAGGTTCCTGATACTTCAAATTAAATTTATTTCAAGTTAAATTAGAGGTTGGCACCTTGTGGTTTCTTACCTTGCTTTCAACATTTCTAGGATTTTTGTAATGTAAATTAAAAAAATTAAATTCCAGCATTTTCTCTGGATTTGAGTTTTGGGGTTTTTTAGGTTACTAAACATCAGGCAATGTTTCAAATGTGTATTGTTATGGTCATATGTTAAGCTGCTTTTGCTTTTTTTATTAGTGTTTCATATCTATCTTCCAAAAGCTGACTAAAGAAGGCATAAAGAGCCTAAAGGCACTGCAGTCAGCTACAGCCACAACTAATATGGGCGGTTCAGTAAAAATCACATTAAAATTGAAACACCAGTTCAAATGTGGGCTCTGCCAGAAGCCTGAGCTTCCACCTGTTTTTCACGACAATAGTGTAATGTCCTTTGCCTTTGGCTGGTTGAAAATACTACACAAAATCTGGTGTCGTTCTTCCATGTGTTACAGCAACAGCTCTGATTCTTAAAAACACCAGGTACTGAATGAGATGGATTGGGGTGAGAAGAGAGTGAACTCAGGCTCAGAATACACAACCTGTTTTTTACTCTGACCAGAGGTTATTTTTACCATTTTTGTTACACAATTATCTTTTTCCTTCATCTAAATAACACTTTCTGGGTGAAAATGGCAAGATATAACCTGCTTATTGCTGTCAGATCACAAATTGTTTTTTATTATGGGACAGTAATTCTTTTTTTTTAACCCAGTGTATTATCGGATATCAGAAGAACTTTCATCTTTCTGTCTGATTATGTGTGTTTTTTCTACCCTTTATTACCCATTCCTGTCCTAGCTGATAGAATGTGCTTCCTGTATGGTTGGCCAGTGCCAAACCAGAAGACACAACTCCTTCTTTTCCCAATTCTTCCCACTGTAGCATAAGGCGATGGAAACCAAACTCCCACATCCCTCATTTTCCAAAGGAAAACCACGCTGAAATACTTCATTTTGTGTGTTGTCGACGTGCTCTGGCTGTGTGGAGTGTCTGCAGCAAACTGTGAATGATGATGTGTGAAATGAGCAGTCCCTGTCCAGTGCACAGCAAGAATAGCACTCGGAAATCCTTGCCCCACTGCGCTGTTTGATATGCGCTTTTGTCTGCGCTGTTTCATACCCAGATATGCAAGGCTGCCTTTTCAAACATTCGGACAGATTCTTACCTGCGTGCCAGCGTTTTGCTTGCTTTGCAGGTTTATGCAAATTCTTCATCCTTTGAAAAACTTTCCACACTTCATGTAAATTTAAAAAAAAAAAAAAAAAGAGAGAACCTCAAACATCTTCCCCTCCCCAAGAGCATCCCCTCCTAACAATTTGCTGCCCCTGACTTAAAAGTGAATCAAATTCCCACCTACATTTGCTCATTTTCTTTTCAGCTGCCAATTAATTATTGAGTCTTTAGAGGATATCCTTAAAACAACAGTAGAATCCTTCACATTAACTGGTAATAATTTTATTTAATTTCCACTGGATCTTAGCCAAGTTAATTTAAAGCATTTGGAAAACACAGTTCTTAGTTGATTTGTTAATCCCTGAGATATTGTCATCAAAATTTTGTGTTTTGACTTAAAAGTTATAGTGTCTGAAAATGATGCACACAAAGTATAAGCCTGAAATTTCAAACTGCTGCAATAGAATATGCAGATGGGCCAATGGTTCTTCACCCTACTGCAAATGTTACTAAGGTAAATTCTTTGTTTAGTTACTCCTATTAAATCTCCTGTCCTTAAGTGACTACATCCTTGAAAGCATCATTCACTCATCCTTCACTCTCTTGTTTCACTTCTTACAGTCTATAACTCAGCACTTTTGAATATGGAGTAAAAAGAAATAACAGACCTGCCTAAATAAGGTGAGTTACAGGAATCCAAATTTTCCAAATATCTGGGTCGTGTATTGCAAGTCAGCATGCAGCCTGCCTTCATGGCTTGGACTAAGTTTTACAGGCTTTGCATAATCACAATTTTCTGTTCTGTCTTTTCTTGGACCAGCTACTTTGGCAGCACAAAATTGTCATTTAATTCTTTTCTTCTTTTCCAAGAACAGTTCCTCTCCCTTCCAGGAGACCTGAGCAGTGAGACAGGGCAGGATCCATAGGGAGAAATCTCAATTACTCTAATCCTCAAATTAAATGCTGATATTGGTGTGGGTGTGTGAGTATCTACAATGTAGTACTGCTTGCCTCATATCAAGAAATTTAAAATTAGAGGTGTCCAGTCGGAACCTCTTAACTCCTCCTCGCTTTCATTTTTGGATGTCTGCAAAACTCTTATGCTTTGTTCCAATTTTTCACTTGTGATTTCTCACTGAGCTACCCAAAGCATGTGAGAGGAGTAAATCTTGAGAGATCTTTCCACTTGCAGCAATACAGAAATAATATGTTTCTTTGTGTTTTCTATAAGAAAAGGCAAACAACTCATTCCAATGCTGAATACCTTAGAGCCAGTGACAGTTCCCTAAGTCTGCACTCCAGCATTGCATGTTGTAAGAAAGAATAATATTTTCACATAAATAGGTTAAATTCACTACTTGAGCTTTAACATCATTCCCCTAAAAGAACTCGTAATCTGTTCCATTTTTAATTTCATGATACTTTAAAAAGAAACATTATTATCTGCTTTGCATTCTAATGTCTCCACTGATGCTTTTGTTCTTGGTGATTGGAATCACCAAGAATCAGCGTGTATTGAAAATAATGAAGGAAGTAATACTTATAAGTCAAGGATAGTCCAAAGGAATCCTCTTCATGACACAGAAAAGAGATGTCTAGAGGCTTCTGACATGACAAAACTGATAAATTTTTTTTTCAAAGTTAGGTATATTGAATCTAATGTATTCATTGCATTTTGATTAACAATTAGTTCATTACTGTTGCCTTTAAATCTCTTTTGTTAGAAACTGAGAAAGCATATGATATTAACAGGCATCTTTCACATGAAAAAGGTAAATCTGAAGTTTTCACAAAAGGCTAAACCTGCACCATTACTGTAATCTTGTTCAGGCAATTAGAATGAATTAAAAGCATTGATTATGCAAATCAAAAATCACAGTAATTTCTAGTTAGTATTTCCATCTCCAAATCATAAATCCCAGTGTGGTCTGAATTTATCTACTTTTATTAACTTTTCATAATAAATTTTAAATTATTCTGATTTGAAAAATTAATTGTAATTGAATAATTTTTTGAACAGTGTGCAGTGGGATTGCTGAATTCTAATCGATACTAAGAAGGCTTTCCATCAGGTTCCCTAGAGTACCTGTAGTATAACTAATAAAATTAAATATTGATGTCAGATGTCTTTTACAATGTGCATGGGATTTCACTCTTCAGCAGCATTTTCTTTGGAAAAAATAATCTGCACTGGTTCCTTGCTAAATACAGGCATGTAGCCTTCGAGACACAGGTAAATCTGTGATTCTGCTCCCTTGTATCCACACAGTGTTAGATCTAGAAAAGGGAGCTCTGTTATTCACTCCAGTGCTCAGTTCATCTAAGGAACATGATGAGATGGTAAAAAGATTTGACTGTGTGTTTAATTTAGTTTATGTTTAGCGCTCTGTAAACTTTTGCAGAATTAGGGTTTGCCTGCTCTTTTACTTCAATTCAAAACTTGTCCTATTTCCACTGTATATTCTAGATTAGAGGTCTGATTGTTGAAAGTCCTAAAGATCTGCAGCAGACACAATTGAGAGCTGTGGATATGTACAATAATGTAGCAAGCTTTTTCTCCTGTTCTCTTGCTTAAGCCTCTGTGTTCCAGATGATAGCTCTCTTCCTCGTGTGCACCCAATAAGGACACAATAGATAGCTATTGCCAAAAGCTGATATTGTGAGTTGATTAATCAAAACCCCATTGATTTATAGTCTTTATGACTCTTTGGAAATTCACTAAAAGCATTGTATGATCCCTTGTATAACTGATTTATGATGTCTTTCATTCAATATGATGTATTAGGTACACACTATTCTTAGTTCTTATCATAAGGCAGTGCATACCTTCTCTTTCATTCAATATAACAAACTACATATCCACTAAGTGCAAAAAGGGGTGGGGAAGTCAGGAACTAATTTATATAGTGAGTGAAGCATAGTAAATATTTATATTTCAATTTTTTTGCTTAGTATGTTTATTTACAAAGGCAGTGAGACAATACACTTTTCCTATATTACATCATGAACTCATACAGATAATGCATTCAGTGAATATAATTGTCAAGGCTGTTGCTGTATTGTTTGTTTATCTTAGTGAAGAAAATAATAATTTAGCCACCAATATTTATTGGAGTACTGCTGAATTCTCCAAACACCTGGAAAATATTTATAAAACTTTTATCATATTAACCATGCCTTAAAACACCATTTATCTGCAACTCAGGTGTGGACTGAGCATGTTCAGGGCAATGGGTTAGTATTCTCAAAGCTCACTATCAGGTTCACATCTACTTTTCAAAAATGAATTAAATAACCAACTGTTAATGTAAAATAAAAAGAACGTGCCTTTATTTCTGTAGCCTAATGATAAATCTGTAGCCTAGAATTAATTATATCCCATACAGCAAATTATGAAAAATAGCAATTCCCTGAAGTCTTTATCAAAGCATAACACAACATCCCACCAAGGAATAATATATTATTCCATTTCATCTGGTAGACTCCCACTCCTCACCCCTCACATATTGCAACGTGTCCTATAACCTTCTCTTAGCTGTTTGTTTATTTGTGGTTTTGTTTAGTTGGTTTTAAGATTTTTTGGTTTTTTTTTGTTTGTTTGGGTTTTTTTAGCAACCCCTTTACAATTGCTGACTATACATCCAGTTTAGAACCACAAATATGGTATTTGCTGGCTCAGTTTGGAGCTTACATCTACCTCCATAGCAGTGAACAAGGTAACTTCCCTTTCTTAGTCACACCTTTCCTCAGGAATGTATTTTAGTTATCTACAAAGATAACAGTCATGCACTAAAAGCAAAATAAAACCACATAGTAAAATGAGCCACTGATGTCAGCTGATTGAAAACATTTTTTTCTCATTTTGCTTTTTTTATTATCATATTTTCAACTTCTACAAATTTAAAACTTGCCTCCTCCCCGACCTCCACCTCCCCCCTCTTTTGTGGCTGATTAAAATTTAGGTTTAATGAGTGTCTTGCTGTGACCAGTGTTGTCCAGATTCTCCTTTCAGAAAACCATGCCCTGTGGTGGTTTTTATATTTTCTCCATGTTTAGTCTGAGAAAAGGAAATTTGACTGAAAGGATAAGAACATTTTTTTTTCCTGTTTTTGAAGTAGAATTTCATATTTCTAGGCTAATTGTGCTAAAGAGCCAGGATCAACTTGGTCTAACCATCAGGTTGTTTGGAAATCTTTCCAGTGTTACTAAATCAAATTTAGAGACATTAAAAACATTCATTTAAATAAAAAATCTTAGTATTTGAGGAGAAATACTCCTCTTGCTGGAAAAGCTAGACTGAGCTTCTCCTCTTGGTGATGTATTTCTCAGTGATAGGAACAGCAGATGGGCTCCAGTGGTGTGTCCTTGCTAGAAAGGATTTGATAAGCAGGATGGCACATCCAATGCCATTTTTACAACTGTCTTATATAGACTGCCAAGAGCAGTACCTGTCTCACTGTTGCTTTAACTGAACAGATCATTGAGGTCTTGAAGCAATTTTTTCAGGAAAGAGAATAACCAGTCCAGAAAAATGAAGTTCCATGGCAGAGAACATAATAGCAATGGTATCTTATAATCTTTTCCCTCGCTTGAGCGAGGTGAATGAGAATCACATTACTCAAATATTATTTTCATGCTTTTTTTTTCCAAGCAAGATACAGCATGGGAGAATGGGTGAATCAGCAGATTGGGCCAAGCTTTGGAAGAAACATTTATGATATGCATAAAAATCAGAAGAAAGCTAAAGCAGTGAAGAGAAATATGAAAGGACAGAGGTGAAAAGGTGGAGTGGAAAAGGGTCTGAAGAGACAGAGGAGATTAAGATTTTATATAAAGAGACTAGAACAAATAAGCATGTTAGGGAGAATAAATACAAGGTTAGAGTTTACCTGGGTAAGAAGCCAGAACACAGGATGAGGAGGAGATAAAGGTTGCTGAGTAGACTGAAAAGAAATGGGATGATGTTGAAAGAAAATATTCTAGTAGGTACTTGTTAAAGTTACATAGAGTATACATGTTTTTTTATTGTCATCTTTCTGCATTGCTGTCTTTTTTTAAGTGAAAGTGAAGGGAATTGTGTAGCAGGAAAGGTAGGATACAGTATTACTATCAGAGACTGGAAAGGAACTGAGGAGGAAGAAGGAAAACAAAGCAGAAACTAAAGAAAAGGTAAGAAGATGAGAAGAATGAGGATGAAGGGCAGAATTCAAGGACTGAGAGAGAACAAGAACAGGTAGCTCTTAGGAGCAGCAGCAAGATCCACTTTATGCATACAAACATTGGCTTTAATGATCATCCTAAAATGCACACGCATACTTTGCATACTTTGCATTTATGCATTACTGTATATTATAGTAAAAGTATATGTTCACTGTAATTACTTGAAAGTTTTAAAATGAAATATAATGTTTAGCTGTGAAATTTATTTATTTATTTATTTGTTTGTTTGTTTGTTTGTTTATTTAAACTCTTGGCATTGAGTTCTACACTCCATTGAGTTTAATTTCATAGTAAAACAGGGAAACTACTTAATAGCACAAAAAAAAGATGGAGTAATGAATAAATGTAAGAATAATGGAGTTGTGTTAAAATCAGGGTAGAGGTTTTGATAGTTTCGTTTCTGTTATAATTGTGTGAAGATAAAGTGACTTTTTCTCTCTTATTTTAAATTTGTAAGAGGTGATGTTATAATGATTTCTGTACTCTGAGAAACTGCACTTCCAGGAGGCACATAACAACTGAGCCAGAGATGGTGGCCTGTATGTACAGATCCTCACCTTGTACACACTGAAATGAGGCTGTGTGAATTAAAGAGCACTGCAAAGGAGCAAAATATTGCTGCTCTGCATGTCTGGAATGGGGAAAAATAGGAGATGATCGTGTTTTATGTACAGTTTTCTATCCATGCAAGCTGCCACCTAGAAAGCAAACAGCTCATGGAGAGTGTTGTTTTTCTCTTCATAGCTGGCAGTTGCCTTTGTTCAAATAAGCCCAGAAATGTTTGCAATAAAGGCAGAAATACCCTCCAAGAACTTACTGAAGGATACTCAGTAAATCTTTCAGTCAAGCCTCAACATCAGCAACCACAAACAAAGGGTTCCAGAAGATTCCTCTGAAACAGGAAGAAAGATAAGTTTAGATACTGAGGTTGTTTTCTTAAAAATTCTGAGTGAATAAAGTAGTCTTGGCAGAAAGTTCCCAGTTATGGATTACCTATAAAAAGAATAAAAGAGATGAACACTGAAGGTTTTTCATGGCTGTAAACAAATAATTTGTGAGCACACTGTGCTCAGACCACAAATAGAAGCAGGAATTAGAAGTGCCCCTAGCTGACCAGCATATACATATATCATTGGTCTGGTGTAATGAAGATTACCTGATAAAGATCACAATATGACAGTTTTCCTTTTGCATTGGCTGCTGAACAGCCAGAAACTGTTTTCTGCGGCCAGCCAACTATTGATCCAACTCCCTCCTGTCAGTGATGCAGTTAATGGGAATTCCACAGGCAAATAAAAGCTACATTTTGTCTTCATTTTCATCTGAAATATGAGCTGGTCCTTTGTACTCTAGACAGTCATTTATTACTCATTTTCCTTTATTGATGTTTATGAGCTGAAGCATAAAATGATTCTCAAATGTAGTTTAATTGAGGCAGCAGTTGACACTGTGACCATGATTACTGCTGCACCATCAGCTGCATTAAATCCATGAATCAAGGTTTGCTTTTCATTGGTCTTTGAGGCAGCATACGGTAGAAAGTATCCTTAAAATGCAACTGTGCTGTAGCTGGAGAAATATGTCGATTTGTCTTCATAGGGACTGAGGGGGAAAAAAGTGCCCAAAGTCCTTAGCAAACAGCAACAGAGCAGTAAAGTGTTTCTTATTACTTTACATTCAAAGACTGCTACCATTCCCCTGCCCTGGGTCTTAAAACTTATTTGTAAAATAGTCTTTTTTATATGCTTTTTTAATATTATTCTCACTGAATTATGAGCAGCAAAATGAATAGAAGGAAGAGCTGCCATACACAGCAAGAGGGGAAGCCAAGACACTCAATTCATTTGTAAAATGGTAAGGACAATCAATACTGTGGGGAAGTATTTTTTATATGCAGTTATTAACTCATAAGCTACAGTATATCTCATCTCATTTCAACAACAGCTGAGGTCTCCATTTCCCCCTGGAGACCCCTGCAGGTCCCATTATGAGAATCATAAATAATATGTGCTAATGAGATATGAATTGATTATGTTGGAAAAGCTGACATTTTCATCCATCATTCTAAATGATGTTTAACAATGGATTACCAGCCAGTAATTCCTCTGATATGAGATTAAATAAAATAGCAGGCTGTTTCAGCAGGCTAGCTCAAGGAGATGGCAATAAATCTGCTCAATTACTGTATTACCAATCCGTTTTTCACTGCTAAGGATATTATTATTTCATTTAGACTTGTTCATGCATCATAGATTATTTTATTTCAGTCAGTCAATGGGAGAAACTGCAGTATTTTATTCACTGAGCTGCAAAGAACTGGGCTTTGATAGAGTACAGTATGTGCAGCTCAGTGGGCCTCCAGCAGATAGAAGAAATGCTACTGAGCTCCTATCAGATCAAAAATACATTGTGAAATCCACATTTCAGGAACCAGCATTTTGTTTTCAACCTAATTTACTTTACTTATCTGAAAAGTCTCAACCGAAGGATACTGCCTAAAAAACTGATCAATTGAAACAAAATTATTGGCTCCTCTAAGATGATTTGTACTTCACCTCAGTCCTGTAGTATATTGAGAATTAGATCATTCAGACTATCCTTTGGCCTGGCAAATTAGATTGCAAATAACTGTAATATAAATGACCTTTTTTTTTCCCTCCCCTGCTCAGGAAGGAGGGGAAAAAAATAAATTAAAAAAGCATGCAAAGTTTATTAACAAACACCTATCATAGAGTTATTTCCTTTGCCAGCCTGATCTCACAGTCTTGACAAGCTCCCCTTCCTTCCAACAATGTCTAATGCTTTGCACATCATTCAGCACCCATTGTAGAAACCCAACACAGAGTTTTTAGTAACTGCAACATATTCTCACTAGCCTGGGGCATTCCCAGTGTCCAATCAAGGCACCTGGAT
Source organism: Oenanthe melanoleuca (assembly GCF_029582105.1). Taxonomy (NCBI): domain Eukaryota; kingdom Metazoa; phylum Chordata; class Aves; order Passeriformes; family Muscicapidae; genus Oenanthe; species Oenanthe melanoleuca. The sequence goes on from NC_079335.1 coordinate 90,705,371, forward strand.
ATGGGAGATCTTGGGTTTTACCCATCTGCCCTGGTTTGCAAATTGGTGCAGCAGCAGGTGGTTTGTGGCCAGCACAACACTCCTGCATCACCAGTGAGCCCTGTTATTTTATCAGCTGTTTTCCTGTAAAAGAAGAAGAAAAAATTGACATGATTATTCCTCCTCTCTCTAAACACTGGGAAGGCCACAGCCTTGCAATGCAAGCAGTAATCCATTCCTTGCAGAGAGGTACCTACTCCAAATCTGATTCTTAGGTTCCTCTCCACAGACCCTACCCCTGTCCTCTACTGATGGGACTCCTCAGAGGAAAATAAGGTAGGCTTCTCTTCAAGACCAGGACTTCAGGATCAATTATACTTTAACTGAGGAAAATCTGTATGAAACACAGCAGTTAGGTGGGAGAGGAGAAGTGCATGGAACAGAGTTTATTTTTCTTACAGTTTTATCACTCAAGGGTCAGCCGAGAAGTGACAATGGAAAATATGCTCCAGGAGTAAGTTTTGCCCTTGACTTACTGTTTCTCAGCCCAGCAGAAAAACTTACCTGATAGACAAGTTGCAGAATATTGTACTTCTGGAAGCATAACTGTGTATAAATGCAGTGCTGGACTCCAGCACAGCACTAAAGGAGGCAGTAAGGGGTAAGTGTGGATAGGTTTTTGAAAAAACAGTTTGACTCTCAGACAAAAAAGCAACAAGAACTGCAGGAAATTTTGGGGGAAGAGGTAGAGCTAAACCTGAAGTGCCATTATCCCTCTGTATTGGCTAACACTACCCATTAAAACAGGTATAGTAAAATTAGAGAACAGACCTGGAAAGATAAAAGAGATCATATATAATGGAAATACTTGTGTGCTAAGAGCACTGAATAAACCTCTTCAATCTCGAAAAGACTTCTTAAAGAGAAAGAAGATATTATAAATCTAGAACAGAGGAAGTTTTTAAAAGTATTGATCAAAAAATAGATCATTAAAAGAAACGGTTGAGCAATTTTCAGGGAACCAAAACAAAATAGTCCTCCCAGATTTAAATTGTTGTTTTCATCTATTGTTTTCTGCATATCAAAATATAACAGAGATTAAATTATTCAATGAATAATATCTCAATCATGTCTTAAATTAAAAAAAAAAATCAGTGTAAAATAAAGGTATTTCCATAACAGAATAATATCTGAATCTTTGAAGATATCTTAGTTTTCTCATAAGGATCAATGAATGAAATAACATCTGTAGCATTCTTATGAGTTCTGTTTCATAGTACTAACATAGATAATAAGGAAGTTTTGTCATCAGACTTCCTTGCTGATACCAGCTTTTTTTTCCCTGCAGAAGGAGTACTGCTTCTTTCTTACCTGCTTTACCTGAACTTGAATATAATTTTATCAACCTTTCCAGATCTTTGCTATGTGACTAGATCTTTTCATACATGGGTGCAAGGCACAGACAATGTGTCTGTTGTTATTTTTCAAGTGTGTGCATGGCAGCTGGCATTTTTGCAATAACTTCTTGGGATAAGTGCTGGATATTTGAAAAACTATTTATGAGGGGCTTCTTTATTTGATTTTGTGGGGGTTTTTTGTTGTTGTTTTTTTTGTTTTTTTTGTTTGTTTGTTTGTTTGTTTGTTTGTTTTTTGTTTTGTTTTTCTTTTTAAAATCTAGTTTTTTATTTCAATATCCAGTTCTTCCACAAGAACAGGTTAACATTAAAAAGTGGCAGGGCTTTGAAAATTGGCAGGTTTTCTATCCAGTGGGAAAGACCTATCCCTGTACTCACTTTCTTATTGCAGTTGATGAACATTGACACAGTGACTGCTAATGTGATTAACTGTAATAACTATTCTGAAAAGATAGTAATAATTGCCATTTAGGCTGAAGACTTTACTAGAGTTGTACATCCTCAAAGTGTCAAGATGTTTACACTTAAGTCAGTCACATTTCACTAGGAAATGTCATGCTGGCACTTAAATTTCAGGAATTCTCTGTAAAAGTGAGTATGTTTTTAGGGATGGATGACTTCATTAGTTTTCACTCTTATTGCTATTTTAAAGTAAGATGCCATTTTCAATTTATGCATTTTGAAGCTCAAGAGACAGAAGAAGCAGAAGAGGTTTTTGGCACTCAGTCACCTTCTCAGGATGGATATAGTAGTCAGTGAACCTTAAGTAATTAATCTTGAGCCTCTATGAAATAAAATCTTGTAATTCTCAGAACACGGTCTTGGGGTACTACAGAATATTTTGTCTTTCAGTTGGAGAGAAAGAAATAATTTCTGCCACAAGAAAACTGATTGGATTCTAAGGTTAAATGTACAAAAGTACAAATCTTTTAACTCAAAACCTGAACTTTCATATTCAGTTCCATGATGACAGAGTTTAAAAATCTTAATGGCATAACACATCATGGTGAATCTCAAGCCATACTGCAAAATTCCTGCCTGTTTTCACTGAGAACTCTCTCTTATGTACAGCTTAAAAGTAGGTGACATATTGGCATGAATAATGTGCACAAATGTGATGTGTCATCTCCTGGCAAGATGATTCCCAAGTTAGTTCAAGCTAACTGCACATGAGCTAATTATTTAACCTATTTTTAGAGGCTTTTTGTGAAGCCTGAACTAATACAGACTGAACTGGTAAATCAGGATATAAAATTATGATGGAGATGTGAGCAAATCAAGTTGTTACATTTGAGGTTTAGTCACTCAGAGTTGAGCTGACCTGTGCACATGGTGCAGCTGAAGACCTTTACAACAATTAGAGCACTGAATTAGAGGCAGAATTTGCCTCTAATCTGTCTCTAAGACTTTTGAGTCCAAAACTGCTTGACCATGTTCTTCAAAGGATGTCTGATACAGGGCCACAGAATAAAACCCCTTAGATAGATGTTGGCAAAAACCAACATGCATACAACGTGAGGATGTAAAACAAAGTCAAATGACAGAGTCCCTGGAGATTAAAAACAAATCCCATAATTTCCCAGGATTCATAACTGATCCCAGTGGCTATAAACAATGGTTTATATTATAGGGCTATTTGAATATTTAAATCTTTTCTATCTGCCTGAATAACAACTGTTTAAAAGATGCCAAATACTATTTCTCATTAAAGTTTAAACTGTAGATGAATTTCTGAACACTAAGAGTGACTTCAAGCAAGTTACAAGCCAAGTTTCTTCATGGTCTTAATGGGTAACTTATTTTTAAGAAAATTTTGCATTGAGATTGTGAGTTCTTTCAGCAATCTGGTATAAACAAGCATAGGATATTAATGTTTACAGCCAAAAGCCCCAGTAGTGGTGTTTTCTTAGTAAGAATGTGAGTGTTTCTACTAAAACTCAGAGGTCCTTACTAATGGTATGGGAACCACAGACAATGCACCAGCAAAAGCAAATCTTGGGCCTGTGCAGGTTATAGCAATGATATTGATGCTTTTCCTCAGTGCTTGTGCACAGCTATGATGTTCATCAGTTCATGCCTTCTTGCAATCATTTCAAGCTCTTTCAGGGTTTTGTAAATCAAGAAACACAAGTCTTGAGTACCAGAATTGGATTAATTGGCACATATGTTTGGGGTGGGTTTTTTTCCACATTTTAAGCTTGAGATGCTCATCCACACGGATGCATGGCTGGATATTTAAACTGTTTTTCATTTAGCCCCCACTCTTTTAGTGACAATATTTTGTCACCTTCTGGGGTGAGGAAAGAAAATTTTTCAATTTTTCAGTCCTTATCATCATCCTAAAACTGAGATGTGCCTGCTCAAGTCCCTTGTCTTCCCTTCTGGAAGCTTTCTCCCACAGCAGCAGGATCAGAGGCAGGTTGCTGCATGGCAGATGTTGCTGGGTCACCTCCTTCTGCTGCTGCAAAAGGAACTCTAAGGACTCTGCAGTAACTTCTGCAACTTATTCACATCCAAAGCAGCACAGGAAATGCTGAGTGGGAAGGCTGAATTTCTTGCAACAGGTATTTTTCCCTTGACTGCTCACTGTAAACAGGCACACTCAAAAAGAATGAAGCTTTAAAGCAGGAAAAACTACTAGTATTTTATGACCAACAATATTAAGCTTTTCTCACCTCTCTTTGTTTCTTCCAGAAAATATTGGTCCACTAGAATTGCTCTGTTACATAAAGGAATTATTAAGGATTTTGGAGATTTTCTGCAATAAGATTTGTGGGAATCCATTCCTGATGTAAAAGTTGATCCTAGCTGATCAGATATTTCACTGAGCAACTTGTTCCTGTGGCCTGAAGGCCATACTGATATATCTATTTTCCTCTTTTAAATTAATATATTAAGAATGTGTTAAAAGACTGTATTAAATAACCTTAAATTCTGTAGTTCTGATAAAATATTCTGTTTTAGCAGTAGCAGCCATTACAAGTATTCAGGCAATAAAGCACAGTGAATTCACAGACATAAAGGAGTCATGCCCCTAAATTAAAAACTATCTGAAAAATAGAAAGAAAAAAAATGGAGATTTATTGCACAATCCACAACAAAAATTATTTCTTCACAGTTTAATGATAATTCTTGGCTAGCACAGCCATCAATATCAGATTTACAATAAAACTTCTGGGGAACGCATGCAAAAATAAATGTATTCAAACAGAAAGAGAGTAATTTGTGAACATACTCTGTCGTCCAGTCCCAAAACTGGGTTGATTTGTGGTATCATTTTATTTCTTGCTTGCTTGCTTTCTTTTACACAACTGAAAGTTGGTTCAGAAGTGCAGAGAGGGGGTAGAGGTCAGAGATCATATTTCCTTTGCCATTCACATATTTTGAGTCTGGAATTGAGAGGGAGAAAAAAAGTGCAAAAAAAATACAAGGTTAAAATTTTCTCGTGTATTCCAAGGATATTATTTTCCATGAAGAGCTTGGTGTTGATTCCCATCTCCCTTCCCTTTCCCTGGCAGATCCGTGGCATTGGGGTCTGACAGCCGCCACATGCGTTTGCCTTCCCCTCGCAGCTGTTCCTGTAAACACGTGTGAATAGTTGTCCTCCTGTGCCTTGTGCTGAGCAAGCCTTGCTTTTCTTGGAGCCTGGCCAGCAGCTGATGGCAAGGCAGCGTGTGTGGATCCATGTGCACCGTGTGCCCCCAGCTCACCCCGAGCCTGCAGCCCTTGGCCACGTGCCTTCCCCTTTGGGTGCCTGGGGCCCTATCCACTTCTGCTGCAAGGCAGGATTTCACTTTCCAGAGGATGGAGAAAGCTGCAGGGCTATCACAGTTACAGGGTTATCACAATATTAAAGCCCTGTAGCTTTCCAACTCAAGAAAGTTTCACTTGCTTGGAATTCCTCTCAAAATCCTAAATGCGCTCATGTGTGTTTATGTGTGTAAAATCCATGTTTCATCTAGTTAGCATTGCTGGTTTTGCTTTTTCTCCATTACTGTGATTTTATAGAATGAAATGCTGCAAAAAAGTAAAAGGGCTAATTTAAGAGCAAATCCACCCTAAAAAGTAAAAATCAATCTCTCTCTCTTTGCACAGAGAGCCCAAGGGAATAGAATACCAGGAATCATGGGTATCTTGCTTCTAGTTTTTGATGTATGTTCTGATGCAAAAGATTAATGGTTTTCTCTTGGGGATAAAGAATTGCAAGGTCCGAACCGCCAGAAGTTTGTGTGTCTATTTATCTAATGGCAAAGAGTACAGAAGTCAGCAATGGGCACCTTTTCCTTGACAGCAAATGACAGCAAATTGTGGTACCACAATGCTACCATTGTTTAACTCCTTCTGAAGGTAATTTACAGAAGGCAGAATGAAAACAGAGTACATTATACTTTCTGCTGAGTCAACCCAAATTTGACCCAGAAAGCTCTAACTAAATACTTTTTTGAAGTCCTAATGAGTAATCAAATAGTTTTGGTGATTAAAAATGTGTTTCTAAGGCCAAATAGACTGCTGTTTTACTTGTCATCCTTGGGCTTGGTTCCTTTTCCTCTGGTTACACATTTATCCTTCTCAGAAACTATATGAGAATGCCAGAAATCTATCCATTATTTGGCTGCCACACAGAAGCAATGAACAAACCAAGGAACTTCTTGGAGCAGTGACTGTGGATGGTCTGAGGTAATGGGTAATCCTTTCCCTTCCACATTACTGGGTGGTTATAAGAGTATTTTCTATACCAACACTTCTAGCTATTACAACAGTTATTCATGCAGATAGTTCTGCAATTTGCTTTTCAAACATGCTAAATCAGTGAGTAGCTAAAAATACCTGAATAAACTATAGCAGATTTGTCTTGAGAAAAGCAATCAAATTTATGATAGGGATTTTAAAAAGAAGAAAGATCTGCAAGGCAAATAATTTCTATAATATTTATTGCAGTCAAACTGTGTACCTAGCTCTAATATTGTGTTTGTAAAAGCATTAGCAAAACCATAATCTGAAACTATGTAATGATGAGATGAAAATTTTAAATATTCTAGTGACCCACACAAATTAAAAAAAAAAAAAAGTCTGCAGTATTTGGTACCTGTTGCTAGAACTACTTTTGGTGTAAGTTAAACACCAGCACCAATGACCTGAAACCCCTATCAAAAAGCAGCAGAATGGAGTGATCCTAGGCAGGATATTCAACTCATGAGCTCTCAATGCCCAAAAACAGCCTGGCACCCAAACTAGTTACTTAAAGGAGTGTATAGCTCAGAAGAGCTGTACAATTCTGTCTATAGTGTCTGTACATGGAAAAAATCGCAATTCTAAAAAATTATGCCTTACATAAATGAGAAATGATCTACTCAAACCTAAGGCTGATATGCTACATTTCCTTTACAATATTAAGTTGAAATTTATGGCATGTTTATTTAATCACTACCCAGCAATTAAAATAAAAAATAAATAAAAATACCCTTTCTCCTCTTTCAGACAAAATACAATAACTTAATATATAGATACTAGGACCTGTGCACATTTTATTAAATTACCTTCAAAAGAATCAAAAGGGAACACTCATCAATAAATCAAGTTCCTGCCCTGAAAAATTCTGGAAAACGTCTGTAATCAGTGAAATTCTCATTTTTTCTTCTGGTGAGATGATATGCTGTATCTGAACCACTGAAGTGGTTGTTCACTGTATGTGCTGCCTTTACAGTGAGAGTAAATGCCAAGGGAAGAGCCTGAGTTTGAGATCAGAGCTGAAAATTGATTATCTTGCATATTTTATTTGTTTGATCCTCTTAAGCTGTTTAACTTTTATTTCATTCTGTGGTGGGAACCTCTTTCCCAATGTTACCCTAGTAATAAGCATTTTCTGACTTGAATAACAATGCTAGTTCAGCATTGTCAGGAATTGCATACACCTATTCACTTGTGCACTGCAAACTCTTTTCCTATGATTCACAACAAAGTGGGATAATTAATCTGGTTGAGGCAGCTCTAGGAATATATCATCAAACCCAGGAAAACAGAAAAGAGCAAATAGATGACAATCTAACCTTTAGCTCATTTTTATGGAGATGGAAGTGGACCATAGCAAAGGTCAAATTCAAGGTCAAGATGGAGCCCATTGAAGAAGCTCTGATGGGGCTGGTTCTTCCTGCAGGTCCATTCAATCTAACCAGCCAGGTGTATAAATAGAGCCCTTCAGTTGCTGGCCCAACCAGCCTCTTCACATCACAATCAGCAGACAAGCACAAGCAATTTACTGCCAAGATCATTTCAGAGATACGCTACAAAAGGCACAACATAAGTTGTTAAACTGAAGAGTTAAACTAGAAAAAAACTTTGGCTATAAAAATATTATCTGCTTTCTCTAGGCAATCACTAGTGTTATATTAATGGCACTTATTAAGATTTGTTTATACATCAAATAGTAGTTTAATAACCACTTAGGTCAGGCTTTTAATTATTACCTATTTTTACTTTATATGTGTTTCATAACTAGATTTGTAGGTGTTAAATTTTATCCAGCAACTTGAGATGGTACAAATTAATTGCAGGCTGCTAATTCAGTAGTGATTTGAGCTGGGAATTTTTTACACTACCTATTTTATTACATTAATGGTCCAATCCCGCTGCTACCAAAATTAATAGGAAAATCTCCCACTGATATCAGTGAATTCAAGTTGTAGCCCAAATTGTAAATAGTAGCTACTCATTTTTCCTCCAAAGAAGGCAATATAGAGAATGGTAGACCAACTTATCAACAAGAATCTCTTTCAGTAATAATATGATCTGTTGTGTTTATATATTATAACTTCAAATTCTGACTTCTTGCCATGATGCTTTCAAGATGGTTGTCTCAACTGAAATAGAGGGGAAATGAGTGATTCAAAATGATACAGTCAAACCTAGTCAAGGTCATATTTCACTATGTGATAATAAATGTTTAAAACAATTCATCCTGTATTAAAACAACAGGGTAAATTATAAAACTAGTATTTTTTCAAGTTGAAAGTTAGTGCAGATGTTAGTCAGGTAAGTGCAGTAATTCTAATGGTGCTTAACACTGCCACTATAATTAACAATCCATTGTTATTTCCAAACATGTCTAGAGGTTTAGTACACAACTGTTCAAAAATGGAGACAAGATGATGTCTTGCAGGTGTATTTTTAAAACAAATATATTCATTGAATTTTTAAAGTAGTTTAAATGTGTCACTTATGATTGTGTGGGAGACAGCATTCCTGAGATTTTGAGCAATTTCTTCAGTCATTTCAATTTTTTTCCTCTTCGTGTTCTTCATGTAACTCTACATTTGAGTAATACCTATGTTTGAACATCCAATGAAACAGCAAATGGTTTTGTATCATTTTCCCTGCTACCAATGCTAAATGAGTGATAATCAGGCATTCTGTTTCCTACTGTCATGTATAGAACAAAAGCTTACTTTTCAGACAGCTTTTTTTCCCCACAAACACTTATTCCTATTTCTTTGTACATGTACTTGTCCATATAGAAAATTTCTTATATATGGCCTGAGTATACAGTAGGTGACAATACTATTTTTATTTGCTTAGAATGCTTAAATGGAAGCTTCAGTGGGTTCAAACGGGGCAGTTTTATAGCTGTTTCCTAAAATTAAGACTGAACATCTACACTGCAGGATGTGAGTATTCTGTTCTTAGGTTCAAATACTATCCTCATTTAGGTGTAGCTGAGCTCCCTCCAGTAGTGCATTAAGCAATCTGACTTAACATCTATCACACGTAGTTCAGGCGCTCTCTCATCTCCACCCCAGGGAGAGAACTCTGTGCCTAGTGGCGTGTTTTGTTTTTATTTTAAATGTCCAAGGAAAGTGGGTAGTGTTAATGGCATCAGACATCCATTTCCTTGCAATTAGCTGTCTGTGTTGTCACAATGCCCTGCTGCCTTTAAATGCTGTGGGCGAGGGAAAAGAGAGAGAAAAAGGATGTGTTCATAAAATTTCATTTCAGTCCTATTTGAAACCCTCCCCCCACATTTTTTTTAAATTTAGACATATACTCTAGAGCTACATGTAATTTGTTTTTTCTAAAAAAAAAAATCCACAAAATTTAGATTCATGTTGCCTGGGATATTTTGCAAATTCATGTTGAACTATTTTTGATTAGTAAAAACTTGGCAAAGAATAGCCTTTGCATTTTCAATAGAATCTGTTTATATTTTATATATCAGTTTTGTAAGGCAGGAGAAAACAGTGTGACTCCAGCAATTTCCTCCAGTGTGGGGACTGGGTGTAATCAAACAGATGGTTTTCTAAAAGGATGCAGTAGAAGAGCAGCATCTCCCAGCTGGCTGAGGCATAGCCATTTTGGAGTCATGTAGATTCGGTGGGATATGGCTCAGGCATGCAGAGCCTGAGTTTCCCACTCAGTCTGATGGTTTGCAGAGTACCTCTTGCTGCTTGTCTTCTTTCAATAATGCTTTTGCCTTGCAGTATAATTAATTACTCTTGTAAATGTTTTGAATTTTAATTCTTTACTGTATTCATTTTCTCATTGTTTCACTGTGTATTTTTCACCTTTCGCACTTGTAACATCGGCCTTTGCCAGAGCATGTGTCCCAAACAGGCACATGTGATTTAACCCACTGTGCTGCCAGGAATGTATAGTGGGCTCATAACTCAGATGCAGACTGTTTTCTGACATCTGCTGGGGACTCTTCATTGGCAAAGAGCTCAGAGGAGCAGAGGGCACACCTCAACAGCCTTGTGGTTTCTAACAAGACTAAGTCCTTGGCAATGTTTATATACAGTTATCTACTTTTTTTTTCCCTCCTTTCCTGATTATATGGAAGCTCTTTATAAAAAGCTTTTTGATTGCACCAAAGTGTAGCTATTATAATTGTGCACAAGAACTGGGGGGGCAGCATATAATGATAGATATTTTTCATCATGGATGAGCTGCAATCATCACAGTATGCACTTCCTCTCATCTATATAGCATGGGGAAGCTCACTGTGTAAATTCTAAGATGGTATATTAAAAGGAAATATTTAGGGATGTAGCAGTCGATGAAAAATAAATTGGAAGTATGCTGAGTTAACGAGGGAATGACTTGCAGCTCTTTTAAGTGTGACATGTTTTCAAAGAAAGCTGCCATGAAACAACCTTTCAGCCAGAAATTTAAATGCAGGTTTATAGTCTGTGGTGGTGTAAAAAAAGGCTGTGTTTAAACTGGGACCCTGTGAGCATCTAAGTTTCTGAATTTTCCATTCCCTCCTATTGCTACATGCCTAGCTTGTATTCAGGAGGCTCCAACTATGCAGCATCCTCTTGCTTGTGATCCCTTTGAAGAAGGTATCAGAGGCAGAGGGGAAAGAAGAGGTGGAATTTCTTTCCTGGATGATCTCTTGGGCCCAAGCAGTGCAGGGATCTAAATGCTTCAGCTTCTCAAAGCTTGTCTTTTAAACGAAGCCAGAAGTGGTTACCTGCTCCTCATGATTTGGGTTGCATTGGCTTGTTTAAAGATCCTGTTCTGGCTCCCTGACTCCTGGCACTGTGTCTTTCAGAGGATAAGGAGAGAGTGCTGGTTTTCTCTTTTGTAAATGAAATGGAACAGGGCTTTCACAGCTTGAGCAGGGCATGAAGGCCAGGAAAGGCTTGCTACAGACCCATTTAGCTGAGTTATTTTCTTGTTCTGGCAGGCTTTGGGCCTGGTATCTTTTGGCAGTATCACATGCAGCTCTCAGGAGAGCCAGAGCTGGAGTCCAAGATCTAAAAGATTAATTCTGCCTTTAGGGAAGGTGACTGGTATACCAGGGCCACAGCACTGCAGCAGTTGTAAGTGGACTTTTGAATCCAAAATTATTCAGCACTAAGAAATCTGTATTATAATAGCAAGACTCCTGACATGCTCCAGTCCATGGTCCTGGCTGAACTGCCATGCATCTGCCTCTGCTCATCCATCTTCCTTCTTAAAGGGAGTAGCACACCTTAAAGAGCTCCTCCCATCCAGCTGCAGGGGGGTGGAACTCTTCCTATTTCTAACAAGACCTGTCTGCCAGGAGCTGCAGCAGAACAGATGTGCTCTCAGCCTGGAGCTTCTGGCACACTAGACTGGAAATTTTGGTGGTGCTAGGGGCAAGAGTAAGGATTGTTAGTCCTCTGGCTCCTCCCTGGCATGGACCTCAGCAGAGCAGATGAGGCATCATCCACTATGAAGTTGCAGATTTCAGAAGAAAGGTCAGGTTCCCTCCCAGACCACTTGCACCAGAGACTATCAGCATCATCATTTTGTGGGAAGGTGAGGAGGAAGAGTTACTTCAGTATTTTAAAAGGTTAAAAGGCTGCTCTGAACACACATTGCTATTTAGACATGATCTAAAGGCAGTCCAGGAAACCCAGTGTACTCTGAGGAACAGCAGATTTTGATTCCTTTACTTGGAATTCAAACAAGTAGCCTTCATCTCCCAGAAAGGTTGCCTGAATCCTACAGGATTATATTATACTGGTCTTAGGTAGGTAGCCAGCTGTTACAGTAATCTAAATAATCTAATCTAAATAAATTCACAGGCCAGTAAAGGAGACTGAAAAGTATATTGATATCATTGTTTCACACAGCCCCTCTTTGTTCAATGAAAAATTGGTGAGCAATTACTGACACTTTTTGACATATTACTTATCCAGTGAAAGTCTTATATAAAATGCAGAAACAGACCAGAAAGTAAATAATAACCTGAGTTCCTTTGTCACTAATCAAATGCTGCCCTTCCCACTTACCTTTTCTTCTTTCTTGCCCTTTTTTCATAATATTCTTCAGCCATAGTCTGTACGGTAGCATACATTCAACTAAAAAGATAGCTACAGATTAGTGTCTAGAAGACAAAATATGAATGTGAGTGTTGAGGATCTGAACCAAAACCCACTTTCACTTTCTGCTATATTTTAGAGTAGAAATAGACATCAGATCTGCTGCTTTGGAAAAAAAAAGAAACAACTTCCACTGTATTTTGGGTAGTCTGAACTTGATCATACTTTGTCATACTCTGGGAATAGTGCGCTGGTTTCACGTGCTTGGGGGGAGGGCTGGATTCACCTCAGGGAAGGCTCCATGAGGCTGGGGAGTGGGAGGGGCTCTCCCGTCTCTGGGAGCTTCCCCTGTGAGCTGCTGGCACCAATCAGAGAGCTGATTTGGTGATGGACAGCTCGGGAAACCAATGAAAAGTTATTTCGCTTTTACAAATCACAGTGGATCAGGTGTGCTGCCTCTCTTTCAGTTTTCGGCCTTCAGGGGTGCGGTGGCTTCCGGCCGGGGCACCGGGCCCCTGGTCCAGCTCCGGGCTCAGCGGGGGGCCCGGCCCGGCACTGGCTCTGCGGGGAGCCCCTGGCTTGGGGGCCCCCCCGGCTCCGCACGGCCCTGGCCGCATGGCTCCAGCACTGGACACACGGCCCCGGCCCGGCCGGCTCGGCTGTGCTCGCCTCTCCACGTGGCAGAAGAGGCCTCCAGCTGCCCATGTTGTTTCTTCACGATCTGGATAGAATTTTAACTTCTTTATGCCTGGATAAGATTCTCGATCTCCTGAGCTCCCCTGAATGAGAAGGAATGAAGCATGGAGACTACAGAGGTCAACGGAATGAAGATAAAGTTCTTGATTGGAAGAGATTGAAAAGATGCAAACTGATAAGTAGCTGAAAACCTTTTTTGTGGGCTAAGGGGATTGTGACTACACTAAAATTCCTTTAAACTGTGAAATATACTTGGGAGGTTTGGATGCTTGAGAAGACTTTTTACCTCGGGGAAATGGAGCTCTCTCTGTTCCTGGACTGGAATATGAGCAGAGATGTTTGATAGAGAAGGAGATGAAGAGAATTTTGTTTTTCGGCAGCTTGCCTTTAAAAGTAATACCCCAAGTGTGTAACATAACCCACTGCACAGCTCTGGAAGGACTGTGAAAAAATGAGAGGAGAGTCATAATCTGCAGTATTTTCCCGGGCAGATGTGGATTGTGAAGGTGAAGACACCCCCTAAGCCATAAATAAAAAAAAAGGGACTTTTCTCTCTTAAGTAAACTGAACTGATTATTTGGATGTATAACTGACTGAAGTGTTCTCTGTATGTTTGTTGGTAAGAAATGTGGAATGAAGGGGAGGAGGGAACAATCTAGGAATCCTATTCTGAATTTTTTTTGTTATTAATAAACTTGTACCTTTTTTTTTAAGTTTTGAGCCTGCCTTGTCTCTACTCCTGGGTCCCGTCTCTAAAAGAAATTTAATATATTAAGGTTGGCAAACCCAAGTCACACCGTGACAAGTAGGAACTAAGCAAACCTATCAAGAGTGAGGGGCAGGGAGCACCTTTCTCTCAGATCCTCTCTGGCTTTTGACTCTGTATGCTGTTGCATCCTAAACTGAAATCCTTTGTCAGGCTTCTAAGTCCTCTTACGGAAGTGGACATGGAACTATGGCAATCAGTGGTGTGGACTAGTATCTGTGGAGTGAAACAATTTGTGCTGAGGATGTCATGTCTGTACTATACACATTGATGGATTTTTGCTTCAGTCCCGTGGGCTGAAATCCTATTTGCATTTAGACTGCACAGGGTGCCCTCTTTGAGCACATCTTAAAGCTTGGTTTCCTCTGAAAGAAGTCTTGTTGCTGTGTTCAGGGAGTGCTCCAGGATGCAGGCACATGCCTGGTCAGGGTGCAGTTGGGGGATTCAGCTCAAAAGCACATTCCTCATCCAAACTCAAACACAAAGACACTCAGCATAAGATACTGAACAAACAAGCACTGGCAAAATCTGAAGTACCTAAACAATGTATGTATATAATCTCAAAAATTCCAGTAGCAGTCACTCAGTCAATGCATGCAGGTGCTTCTTTAAGCACAGTGGTATTTTTAGAAAATCAGATCATAATTTCCCACATTTAATCTGTTGCAGAGGAGATTTTGAACTAAAGTCCTAATCCAATATCTGAATTTAGCTACAAGAATATCCTTGCTTATTTGGTTTTCAGTTTTGAACCTTACAACCTGGGTTTCAGCAAATATTCCAGATTTCTTTCTTTGATTGCACCAAAGCACAGGTATTGTAATTGTGCACAAGAACTGGGGTGGGGGGGGCAATCCTTCCTTCCTTCCTTCCTTCCTTCCTTCCTTCCTTCCTTCCTTCCTTCCTTCCTTCCTTCCTTCCTTCCTTCCTTCCTTCCTTCCTTCCTTCCTTCCTTCCTTCCTTCCTTCCTTCCTTCCTTCCTTCCTTCCTTCCTTCCTCCCTCCCTCCCTCCCTCCCTCCCTCCCTCTTCCTGGAGGCCTTCCTTCCTTCTCTCCCTTCCTCCCTCCTGTTTCCATTCCAGTGAAACTTTTGCATATTATCTTTAGCTCTATGATGATTAAATTCTTAAAAGAAGGACAAGCATTGCACAGTATAATTCTGAATTTTTTCTCCTATCTTGTCCTCAATAATTTCTCTACTGAATTTTCAGATATAGACTCCATCCTTTTTTGACAATGTTATGTCTGGTAGAGTTGTAGGTTTTCTAATAAGCAATGGGAGAACTAGACTGAGGAATAAGAAGCCTGCAGCTAAGGCTGCAATAGCTTAATTTTTCGTTTTCTTGAAAGACTGGCAAAGATTGGAATTTGAATTATTCATGTTTTCAGTAGATTGTGGAATGATTCTTGGTGTGTTTTTAATTAAAAATGAAAAAATTATTTTATTAGCTAATTCTTGGATGTAATTTACTTAAAATATCTAGGATTTTTTTCAATTGTGACAGTAGGAGAGAAACTAGATTTTTTTTTTTTTTTACTGTGACAAAATCTATTCTACTTAATTGTTTGAACAGGTTGAGGAAGAAATACAATACCAAAAACATTTTTTAAAGTAGAAAAGACCTGACATCACACTTTACTCATAGTAGGAATGTTCAGTTGAGAAATTCCAACCCTATTTTCATGACTGTAAGAATAATGAGCTGAATAGTGGTGATCAGGAATCTTCCATAATTGTAAATATTTACTTGGAGTCATTCGGAAGTTGGATCTGACACTCTGCACTTGTGCTGAAAGCTGGTCCATTAGCTTGACAAGAACTGCATTTTTAAACTGGTTTTTACCTACTTCTGTATTTTTCTGTCATTATTAGAAGACTGATAGAAGGAAAACAGACCCATATCCATTGGTATATGTAGATGACCAAGTGTTGCATATCTGCCTTGATCATTTGAAAATCACTTAAATTCAAGACCTCTTAGAAGGAAGGAGTTAAAGTTACCCAGTAGTTTCTTCCTGCAGTGAGACAATGGAAGACAAACCAGGGGAAATTTCTTGAGTAATAAAAGAGGTAAGAGAAGATGAGCATTAATGAAGTAAAAAAAACCAAACAAACCAACAAAACAAAAAACAACAACAAAAAAACAAACCCAAGAAACCCCCTTGTTTAAGCCTTAATGCAGTAAAACTCTGTCCAACATCTGTAAGAGGGTTGACTGGATTAGATTTGCAGGACTGGCTTTAAATGGTTCAAAGAGGTGGCTCCCAGCATCAGAAGAATTGGTGCACAGGCACATTTTCCAAACAGGCAATATGGATTTGAAATACAAAGAAATGCCTGACTTTTAACAAAGCTACAGATGGAGTCTCATTAAAATACTTAAAAGATCCTCAAGAAATCAATCATCAACAGAATCTAATGAAACAACTATTTTGCTAACTGTTTTGGCATTGTTTGGAAATAGTCTAATAATCTTACATTTACTGCAATGACTCTTTGTAAGGGTTTTATTAATAGTATAGAAGCCATTATTATTATAAAAGACATTTATAATTAACACTTTATGACAGAATGATTTAAGAGAATAATATTCATTGTAGCTAAGCAGCTGTGAAAACAAATAAAGTGGTAATGCTAATTAATTTATTGCATTAATGCAAATAATGTGAATTCAAAGAGCTGACAGAAAATAATATGTTAGTAGCTAATGGCAGATTTTTCAAAGAACCACGACACATTTTAGGCTTTCAAAACTGTATTTGTCTCAAAAGCACTAAAAAGTGTTAAAAAATAGCCACTTTATTGATGTGTATCTTCGATGTTCATTATAATAAGGAGCAATCTTGCCAAATAATACTCCAGGATAACCTTTTGACCCGTAATCAGTGCACAGAAATCCTTATAGTTGGTAAATACATTAGAGAGACTCAAATAAACAAGGCTATTGTTCTGCCCTTAATATAAATATACAGCATTTAGAGCTGTCTCTGAATGAAACTTATTCTTCCTGTCTCTCAGGCCAGCTTTAGTCATGCAGATATGTTTTTTAGAGTGTCATTTTGCATTCTCTGCTTGAGAATAAGTCTGCAAATAACTGCTAGTTATTAGGTAATCTTTCTTAAGAGTTTGCTGTTTCTGCTACAAGAACTCTGGCCAAAATTTTCTGAATTAATATGCTGCTAACCTTTATCTACTTTGCATCAGGACAGCTTCGGTATCTAGCTAGCAGCAGTTGACTCTTCCTGTTTTATTTTAATGGTAT